>NC_091828.1:95447500-95747500 GCF_038994185.2 Dermacentor albipictus | reverse complement strand
GCGTGTCCTTCTGATCGTGTGTGCCTGTGTCTTATCCACGACGTTAGACCAAACACGATGTGTTGCCACGAGGCACCGTTTCCGCAAGCGTACCTTTGGGACCTGAGTGTTGGTCAGCAAGGCACCCGATCCTTCTGCAGCCAAGCATACAAGTGCAGTAGTCCCCTCCTTGTGGGTGCTGCCCGAGGGCTCACCGGTACTGCTGGTCGCGCCCGGCTAAAATGGAATACTCCTTGGCTCGGCGCAGTCTGGCAACAAATAATAACGGGAAACAAAAACGAAGAAGAGAGACTTGGTGGGTATTCGTGCTCCCACCTATTCTGTTTGCGACAGCAGATGGCCCTGACAGCGTAAACCGCCAATCTGTGAAGAGCAATTGGCCCATAGCAATGGATACCGCGTTGCAGTCGTCCACCACAGTGGGAATCTTCGACTGCACGAAATCCTGCAATTCACAGCGCTTTACGCTAGAAAACAGTGCCTTTCGTAGTGTGGGGGTCAACGGCTGCATTATCAAAGAGGCCTAGTCTTGCCATATGGGATCTGACTAAGATGTGCGCTAATTACCAGACATCCACGCTGCGCTATAACGTATAGTGGCAAGCGCCACAGGTTACTAAATGTACGTGCATTACTGCAAGTAGACGAGTGAAAATTCTAGTCCGTAATGGCTAGGTGGAAGCGTAAAATCAGGGCCGGCTCTACTGCATCAGGTCAGGTCAGTTTATTTCCATAAACGCCTGTTTATCAGGGCAATTGGATGAGCGGTGGGGTACATCATGCAACGACATTTGAAGGTGACAGTAAACGTTACATTTGAAATGCGGTAGATAACCTGTATCAACAAATGTATACTCCCGACAAATTGTGAACAAAACAGAACCAACATCGCCAATGGACAATTCATAACAACTAGTGAAACATTTCTGAAAAGGCAGATACCTTACATACAAACTCCCGACAAATTGTGAACAAAACAGAACAAACATCGCCAATGGACAATTCATAACAACTAGTGAAACATTTCTAAAAAGGCAGATACCTTGCATACAAACGAAAACGCCCTTTAGACGTATAATTTGTACAAGAAAGGATAAATAATATGGCGAAATATTAGCTACATAAGCAATGAACATATTGTGATTATCACCATTCTCGTGGCTTACCTATACGTTCGTGCTGCGATCGTGGGAGGCGGAGGGCGTTTGTTTCGTATTCTAGCTCACTGCCGATGGGCATTAGTGGCCCGAGTTGGCTCAGCTGTCTGGACACATTGGCCAATCAGGGCACGCGTTCCATTTCCAGTCCGTCAGGTGGGGGCACATCGATCTCGTAGGGGTCGCTGTCGTCGATAACCCTAAACAAAAGCCTGATTCTGAATTGTGCGTATAGTTCGGCTTTAAGGCTATACTGTAGTGGTAACCTCGGTGCCAGTATGGTTTGCTAACTTTCAACCGGTTCTCGATACGAGCAACTCCGGTTGAGAATAGAGCACTCTATCCCGGCCTCCAGCATTCCACAACGCAGGCCCATTCTTGGAATATAATAATATTACGGCGTGGACACCGAGCTAATGTGCGTTTCCAATGGTTGTGTGATTATTTGTAGATACAACCTAGGGGGGAAGGGCATTCCAATCTGTTCACGTTAGAGAAAATAATGAAGTAGAGAAGGTAGTTGTGTGCGAGCGTAGTTCTAAAACTTGGAGCGGTTGACCAGTGCGTTGTGTTATCCTGGTGCGTGGTATGGTGTATGGCATACGATTAAGTGAACTGTAGAATTCTTACGAAAGGGACGAACTCAGGCTATCTTACGGCTGTGTGAGTGGGACTGTAACTCAGATTTCTCTTTTAAGGATGATTTGCTCACGTCTTATGAGTAGGATGAAGGAAATTATTTTGCTGCACGATTTTGGATGTTCTCAACCGTGCTATCGAGATATTTTTTCTTATGGGTTCCAGATAGGTGATGCACATTCGACTTTAGGCCTGATAAGTGATTTGTACGCCTCAAGTCTGACATCCTGAGACGATATTGAAGACGGCGTGACGGGGTGAATTGAAACAGTATATTGAGTCTCGAGTTCGCCGCTGCTGTCGCAATAAAGATTAAGCATAGATTTCTTGTTCCAATTCAAGCACCCTAGCGGAACGACGAGATGCAGGGGAAAATATCCGCCTCCATTACACCTTCTGAAAGTGGATGCAGAGCGAAGCGATTGGCGACGTTAGACAAGCACCACCACCACCACAAGCGACGTTAGAATACAACATAAGGCAGGCGTTTCTTTTCCCTCTGCCATGACTCGCTCTCACGCTGTTGACAGGTCGCGTGCACAAATATGATGAATACGTGCGCGTGCTTCTTTCACGCGTGCAGTTTGCCACATGGCCGGCTGACATTACTAACTATATGTCCAACATCATCATTTTCTGGCCTTTCTGTTCACGAACAGTTCTTTTCACGAGCAGTTCTAACGTAAGAATGGACCGAAAGTGAAGCTGTCTATGGCGTAACGCCTACAGAAAATAATCATCTATGGCTGAAATCCCCAAATGAAATGAATCATACCCCCGTAAGGTGGAGACTGCATGTACTCAGCAAAGCGAAGCGAACAGTGCATACATTATACATTCTTTGGAACCCCGCATACGACATGCAGGAAAGCATACGCTTCTATAAAGAAGAAGTTCATTACAAGAACTTGATCCACATAATTGATGATAAGGCGCTCCTTCGTCTGCATGCAATGCGAAGCACGTAGCGCTTTCCGCAAACGTTCCCCGGTAAATATTACTATTAAGGAAGCCGCCTCGGCGACGGCAGCTTGACTGTAGCCCACGCAAAAGGGAGTGACGTAACTACAATTTTGCACGCGAGAGAAGAACCCGCCTAGCAAGTTATCTGCGCTGTGACGGGACTCCTGAAGAGCAGTGTGCATACGAGGGGCGGCGAATTTCTCTCCTGTCTGGTCCACTCTTCGTAGGTGCATGAAGTAGCGGCACAAGCCAAGTCTCAGGCCGTCGAAACCTATTAGGCTAATAATCAGGTAACCATCGAAACCTATTAGGCTAATAATCAGGAAAAGTGCATGTGAATGTCGCCACGTGAATATCTTCGACCTACGTCGCAATGTGTAGTCGTTTTAGGTGTCGTTTACAGCTTCGACTTGCAGCCACCTGCACATTGTGGATGAGAGAACATCTTTTAAAGAAAGAAAGTGCTTTAATCTGGGCTTTACCAAAAACATGTCCTTGCACGTAGGTCAAACAATCATTATAAAATAAACTACTTATCTGGCGATTCTTTCCCGTATTGCGCCTATCAAATGGTTAGGGAAGCCCGCATAGAAAGGATAGAAAGGTTTGCTTTATTAAAGGAACTTTGCTTATCATGTTGAATATCCTTCCGTCAGCACAGTCAACGGATGTCAAATGACAATAATGGTTGACTTGTCTTCCTTACTTGGTATGTGTAAGTAGTTTCATAAGCTTGCGATATCATTGTAGACAGCTAAAACTGGGGTTACTCGATCGATTTTTGTGAGTCTTCTTAAAACGTCTAATTCCGATAACTGGCAATTAAGTTATCTAGGGGTTCTCCTTTGTTACTATGCGTGACAAACTTTGAGATAATTTACCATGCCCAACCGTCGATGTAGTGTATGTGGTGCCTATTCTATATGCTTTTATGTTTTTGTATTCTTCACTCAATTTTGCATTCACCTTTTTTCTTTAAGAAAAGCCTACTGCACAGGAGAGCGCACACTTGATTGTGTTATTAGTACCACAGTCGTTACCGGTGTCCAAACACTGGCAAATGAAATAACAGTGTGGCCCAATTGAACCCGCGGGAAATTATGTCGGCCTATGTGGCGACGATGAATGGGCAACTCTTGCGTAGTTCTTTCAACCGTTAGAGTTGCGGCTCGTTGCAACTGTACACACTGCCAATGACAACAGCGTGTTAACTACCGAAGCCATTGATGCAGCCGACTAAAGAGGGACGAGCACGTGACATAACGGTATCGCAGTGCCGGTACTAGCAAGCCAAAAAGAGTGAGAATGACACTGTTGTCACAAAGCCATTGATTTCAACAAGTCGTCTTCAGTGGCTAATGTGTTCTGCATGTTTCTGTGACCTCGTCCATAGCCTGCAAATTCCGCTACGGCTTGGGTGTTCTCTTTTCGCCTTCTACAGCATCTCCGGCAGCATTATCTATTGATGTAGTTACGCCATCGGAGAATTTCCACCCACTAGAATGTCGTGCCGTAGGAATCAACCCCATTTGTCTATAAGCGATAGTTCTTTCTTCTTGAGAAATTAATTTTTTGCGGGAACCTCTTTGGTTCCCAAAATATATTCGCCGAAAAACTTACCAACTATGAAAGGTCTACACGTCGGTGCAACATAGAAAAACATGTAATAATAGTGCGTTAGGCTCGACTTTTTTGCTGTATCTACAGCATCCGCCGCTCAACACTAGCGCGAAGAATACGACAGCAGGTTTAACGGCACAGCAAAACCCTTCTTGGTTCTGTGTGTCCGTGTGCGCATGCGTGTGCGCATGCGTGTGCGTTTGCGCGTTCGTTTGTCCGTCTTTGCACCATTCGTGCAAACGTGATCCGTTGCCACTAGGCACCGTACAGCAAGCGTACCTTTGCGACTTCAGTGTTGGTCAGCAAGGCACCGAATCCACGCTGCAGCCACTCGTAGAAGTGCAGTAGTCCTATGCTTCTGACTGCTCCTCGAGGGCTCACCAGTAATGCTCCCGGTGTCCGGGTGAGATGGATACTCCTGGGGTGTGCGCATCTGGCAACAAGAGATATTGGAAATTTAAAAACAAAGAAAGAAGACTTCATTGAGTCTTCGGACTTCGAACAATTCTGCATGCGAGGCTAGCAGGACCTGACAGGAGGAAGGGGAATTTCCCTGTTGCTGTACACACTTGCGTCACCGTCCTCCACTACGGTTCGGAATATTCGACTGCCCGAAACTTCGCAATACACACCGCTCATCGGCTGAAAAGTGCGCCTCGAGTAGTCCCTGTCTTTCATGGATGAGTTATTGAAGTTGGGCAGTCTTGCAAGCTGAGACCTGGGACCTCATAAAGATCCGCGCAAATTATGACATGTCGTCGAGACTGAGCGGGAAGTCCCAGTGGCAAGCGCCTCGGGCTATTAAATGTACTCCTCGTTACTGCAAGCGCATGATTGAGAACCGTAGTCCTTTTCTGAAGGGCGAGGTTGTAGCGTAAAATGAGGGACTGCTTAACTGCGTTATTTTGAAGAGGGCGTATCGACTGCATTATCGTAATTTCGGCGCAACGACGCCACAGTACGGCCCGGTGACCTTACTATACCGTGTTTCCTAAGACAGGCCAAACTTTAAAATGTAAACGGATACGAGATGTGGCAACGCGGCCAATTGTGTTTTTGTAAGTCGGCTTGTACACGCTGGTGAATTCTACTATGCTTGATCACCTGAATAGACAAAATAATTCCTTAATGTATTATTTGCATAAAATCGTAGGGTAATTACCAAACTGTGCAGCGCATTTGGAAACATAATATGCAACTGTTTCCAAGTCACTCCATTTCACCATTTCCTGTAAATTTGCAATTCGGTAGGATTCCATCATCTCCCTTTTCGCGTTACTAAGCGCACTAGTAACAACGTAGTTAAAATATTTTCCGACAAATTTATGTGACCCAAAAGTGGTAGCCAGTCTGAAAGATCAGGTCAGGCGCCTGCATATTCTGGTTACCAGATGCGTATGACTACCTCTGCCACGGAGGGCTTAGTCAGGAAGTGTAAGAATGGATCAAATGCAAGCTGTGCCACTGCTAGAGCAAAGAAAGTTGCTGTCGTACGTTCATTGCATTTCACGTAATCTAAGAACAATAGCGGTGAAATCGGGGGTGAACGTGGTTTGCTGTGGAACTGACTGTCTACAGAAGCTATGAAAACCGGTTATTAGAGAGAATAACAAAAGACCCGCATGTTCTACTCAACATCGCAAACAATTTGTAACATGCACTCACAACGTTGCCTATGCCATTCCAATTTCGTGCGGAAGAACGTATGTAGGTCAAACTGGCAGACACATCGATGAGAGATCAAACGAGCATCGATATAACGTCCCTAGGGTAATCTCGGGTCGTTTGGGTATTCATTGCCGAGATAGTTCCTGCAAACCCATGTTTGAAAGTACTTCCAATATATATAGGGCTCAAAGCAGGATGACAAGGGAGGATTGTGGAATCCTACGAAATTGCAAAATTACAGGAAAGGTGCGTGAGCAAGCTATCAGTGTCGCTATCCTAAAATGTGATACGATTGCTCGGTTTATCTTCGTAACCTTGCCTTGCACACGTGTAAGGTACATCAATGTGTACCACTGAACGTTTTTTTCCTGTCACGTTTGTTTCCGTTCTTACGGCATATATACATTTCGACGTGTGCTAAAATAAATTTATAGCCTAAAGTGAAGCACTCTCTCTGTGTATCTGTTTCTTTCTACGTCCTCGTTCAGTCGTGCTGGCTATCGTTTTCACTTGTCTGTATTTCTATTTTTTTCTTACTTTAAGCGCATCACCCATAATCTGTAACAACCCTAAGAAAAAAAAATGCGTTACTTAATGCCAGCTTATATTATAACTGCCAATGAACAGATCCAAATTTGAGCTCTTTGAAATCACGCGTAGGGTATGACAACTGCTGTGCAGAAAAGACCAAAGACCAAAAAGTAGAGAGCAAAACAACAAACACCGAGACAATAACTGTGATCGTCGTATTACTGGCAGTAAAACATGAAAAAAAGTATCTTGTAAAATCATCTCCTTCGTAAAGTCTATTCATTGCAGAATCGATTTCGATCGCGAAATGCGTGTCGATATGCGTGGACAGGATTTCGCTCGCGAAATCCTGTCCTCGTTCTGTGCTGCACAGCTCCGTATCCAGTGGGTCAGCTAGGTGGGCATACGACAAATCAGAGGGAAGTGTTTCACAATTGATAAATATACCTGCATGCAACCATAGACAAACTTCTCACCCCAGAGAAATGCAATATGAATATTGCTCTTCTACAATAAGACTATAAGACTATTGCTCTTCTACAATAGGAACCACACCATCTTCATTGTGTTAATCAAGCGGGGATTTCTAACGGCAATCTTAGAAGGATGAGTAAGATTTATGACAGTAGTGTAAGCTAATAAATAGTGGCTTAGCCGCATTTCCATAACACGTGGAACCGACGAGGCAATTCACCACGCGCTGCGCTATTTGGTTTCATAGAATATGACGAAAACAAGAAAGGAGAACTTATACTAATCAAACCACGCATAAACGCAATAAATGTTTAGGGGACAGCTGACGGATCAAATTTCTAGACTTTTCTTCGCTTTCATTCAAAGACTAATACGGCTCCAATATTGCATTTCCGATTTAAACAAAAAAGAGGTTCGCAGTACATTTTTCCAAGAGCATAGTGTTGCCCGATCAGCGTAAGTGCAGACCAATATCAAGGAAATGTCTAATCGTAGACACATTGATGATACATAATGGTCCTACACATTAACACATATAAGAACAGTCAGTCAGGCTATATTTTTTGGTTGTCGTTGGTATAGCATTCGGTGCAAAAACTTAGCGCGAAGACTACAAAGGCAGGGGCAACAGCAACGCACAAGGTTTCGCGTTCCCCTCTGATCGTGTGTTAGGGTGTGTCTGTTTTGGCCGTTCGTGCAAACACGATCTGTTGTCACAAGGCACCATTCAGCAAGCGTACCTTTGTTGGGGCCTCAGAGTTGGTCTGCAAGGCACCCAGTCCTTCTGCAACCACACATGAAAGTGCAGTATTCCTCTCCTTGTGGATGCGGCCCGAGGGCTCACCAGTACAGCTGGAGGTGCCCGGGTGAAATGAATACTCCTTGGCTCGGCGCACACTGGCCATGAAAGATAACGGAAGACGAAATAAAAGAAAAGACACTTCATTGGGTTTCGGTCTTCGAACTATTATGTTTGTGACAGCAGATGGTCCTGACAGAACATGCAGCACAGCGTACGTTTCGATAAAAGCATGTTCAATACAAGCACTGGAAACACGTAATTGATGATTATGCTCTCCTTTGCCTACATGAAATGCGAAGCACGTAGCGCTCTCCGCACATGCTCTCCTGTAAAAATTACTATTGCGGAAGCTGTGTCGGCGACGGCAGCTTGACTGTAGCCTACGAAAGAGGGAGTGACGTAACTAAAATTTTCTACGTAAGGGAAGAACCCTCCTAGCAAGTTATTTGCGCTGTTACGAGAGTTCTGAAGAGCAGCGTACAGGCGTGGCGAATTTCTCTCCGCCCTCGTCCACTCTTTGTAGGTGCACGAAGTAGCGGCACCTTCTAGGAGTCGCCGGCCGCCGAAACCTCATGGGCTAATAATTGGGTAAAGTGCATGTGAATTGCGCCACGTGAATATTTTCGACCTACGTCGCATTGTCTTCGACGTCCAGCCAACTTCAAATCGGGGATTGGAGACCATTTTTTCAAAAGAAAGTGCCTTGATATGGGCTCTACTAAAACCATAACCCGCGCGCGTAGGTCCCACAATCATTATAAAATAAACTACAAAGGTTGCGATGCTTTGCCCTATTGTGCCTACCTAATGGATAGGGAAGCCCGCAGAGAAAGGATAGAAAGGTTTGATTATAAAAGAAACTGTGCTCTCCATGAAGAATATCTTTCCCTCAGTACAGTCAGCGCATATCAACTGACAATAACTGTTGAATCGAGTTCTTTATTGGGTATATGTATGTAGATGACTGTGAATAGTTACGATTCATACACAGGTAATGTTACTTGATCGGTTTGTCAATCTGGCAACCCGGTTTAATTAATTCAGAATATTTGCAATGCGGTTTTCTCGGTTGTCTCGTTTCTTGCTATGCGTCAAACATTGCAACAGTTTATTTAACCCTGTAGTCGATGTGGCGTATGTTGGGCCTATTCCTCCTATCGCGTTAGATTTTTCTCTGTTCTGCAGTGATAATTTTATATTCACCGCGATTTATCCTCAAGAAAACCCAGCTGCATCGGAGTACGCGAAGTTGATTTGTGTTATTTGCCGGATGGTCGTGAAAGGTGTCCAAACGCTGCCAAATGAAACAATATTATCGCACAATTGAACTTACGCCAATAAATACGGGCCTATGCCATGACGGTCAATGGGCAACTCTTCCATGGCTCTTTGACACGCTAGCGTATCGGCTTGTTGTAAGTGTATATGCTCGAAATGAGAACCGCGGGTAAGTGCCGAAGACATTGATGTAGGCTATGAAAGAGTGTAGAGTGCGAGACATACCGGTATCGTGATAGCGGTCGTAGAGAGCGAAAAAGATTGACGCTGACGTTGTTACAAATCAAAGAACCAAGGTTTTCTAGCAACGCTTCTTTACTGGCTAGCTAGCTCTTCCCGTTCCTGTGAACCTGTTCTCAGCTTACAAATTCAGCTGTGGGTTGGGTTTTTTCTTTTCGCTTTCTTCAGCATCTCCTGCAGCATTATTTATTGATTTCGTTAGTGTGTCGGACGGTGTCAGCAGATTTTCGTTCCAGCTATAAACGCTGCCGCCCATTGGAATTTCATGCCGTTGGAACCGAATTTGGTACCGAGTATGTACACACCGAAAAAATTCAGCAGTTATGAAATTGCCGACACATTGGCACGACATAGAAACACACGAAACAGTAGTGTGTTAGGCTCGACCCCCTTTTTTTTTGTCATCGTCTCTCTATAATTTCGCGCTAAACACTAGCGCGAAAAATAATCGTGCGCGGTTAACCGGACAGCGCAACACCTCGTGTTTCCCTGTTTTTCGTTCGTGCGTGCATGCGTGCGTGCGTACTCCGAAGCTTTGCTACGCGTCGCCGTTCAGCAAGCGTACCTTCGGTATTGCGGTACTAGTCAGCAAGGCACCGAAGGCCCTGTGCAGCCACACATGAAAGTGCAGGAGTCCTTTGCTTCTGGCTGCTGCTCGAGGGCTCACCAATACAGGAGGTGGTTTCCGGGTGAGGTGGATACTCCTTGACTCTGCGCATCTGGCAACAGAAGATAGTGGCAAAATAAAAAAAGATCACTTTATTGGGTCTTTGGGCTTTAAACTATTCTGTATGCGGCAGCAGGAATACCTGACAGCAGAGACCGTCAGCCATTGCAGACCAGTTTTGCAATTTCAAAGCGCACCGCCTCACCGTCGTCCACTACCGTCGGAAACTTCGAGTGCCCGAAACTTTGCAAATACACAGCGCTCATCGGCTGAAAACAGTGCCTCATGTAGTGTGGGACTGTCATAGATGGATTACCAAAGAGACCCACTCGTGCTAGCTGGCACATCCTAAATACATGCGAAGACACTCTCCACTTTCGGGGTTTCAGTGAAGCTCAAATATCCGTGCCAATCACCAAGAGTCCCAACTGTGCGATCAGTTGCAGTGAGAAGTGCCTAAGGCTCCTCGATGTACGAGCATTACTGCAAGCCTATGAGTGAGAACTGTAGTCGTTTTCTGAACGGCGAGGTCCAAGCGTAATACGAGGGGCTCCACCATGAGTACTCTCTAGTACCCATATCGGCGTTAGTTCTTTCTAACGGTATTTCTATTTAATGATAACACTAACTTTACCAACTTAACTATTTCCTTCTAAGTATTTCAGCAGTGCTCCCTAGCCGCCCAACGTCACAAATAATAAGTCATTTTCCTCGAATCTCGACTATATTATCGCAATTACTGCGCAAACACATCATAATATGGTTCTGTAACCTTACTATACCGTGTTTCCTAAGGCAGGGAAAGCTGTTCAGCAGCGGGATACGAAATACGATAAACGGCCGAATTTGTTTTTATCAGTTGCCTTGCAAACTTTTGGGGTCAGCTGAGGCATCACGTTTCCAGACGTTTCTTCGCTTTTACTGAATAATAATACGGTTCAAATATACCATTCCCGATTTAAACCGAAAAGAGCTCCGCAGTATATTTTTCCACGAGGAGACTTTTGCCCGATATGCATAAGGTCAAGATAATAGCCAGCAAGTATCGAATTGTCGACATGCTGATGCGACATAGAAGCACACGTAGGAATAGTCACTTAGGCTCGACTTTTTGTTGTTCTTGTAATCACCATAGCATTCCGCACAACACATTAGCGCTAAGATTGCAGAGACAGGGTTAAGAGGAACGTACAATTCTTCGCGTACCGCTCTGATCGTGTGTGCGTGTGTCTTATCTGCGACGTCAGTCCAAACACGATGTGTTGCCACGAGGCACCATTTCAGCAAGCGTACCTTTGGGACCTCAGTGTTGGTCAGCAAGGCACCCAATCCTTCTGCAGCCAAGCATACAAGCGCAGTAGTCCTCTGCTTGTTGGCGTTGCCCGAGGGCTCAGCGATACAACGGGTGGTGCCCGGGTAAAATTGATACTCCTTGGCTCGGCGCATTCTGGCAACAAAAGATAAAGGGAAAGAAAAAGAAAGAGAAACCTATGGGGTCTTCGGTCTCCGAACTATTCTCTTAGCGACAGCAGATGGCTCTGACAGCGCATACCAGCAATGTTTGAAGACCAATTCCCCCATAGCAATGCACACCGCGTTGCAGTCGTCCACCACAGTGGGAACCTTCGACTGCCCGAAATACCGCAATTCACAGCGCTCATTCCCAGAAAACAGTGCCTCCCGTAGACCGGGTCACATGGACTGATTATCAAAGAGGCCTAGTCTTGGCATCCAGGACCAAACAAAGATGCGGGCTAATTACCAAATGTCGAGACTGTGCGATAACTTATAGTGGCATGCGCCTCAGCCTACTAAATGCACGTGCATTACTGCAAGTAGACGAGTGAAAATTCTAGCCCTTAATGGCTAGGTCGAAGCGTAAAACCAGGGGTGGATCTACTGCATCAGGTCCGGTCAGTTTATTTCCATAAAGGCCTCTTTATCAGGGCTGTTGCATAAGGGGTGGGGTACATCATACAACGACAATTCAACGCGACAGTAAACGGGACATTTGAAATGCTGTAGATACCCTGTATCAACAAATAGATAATGCCGACATATTGTGAACTAGAAGAAAAAAAAACTAATAATTTTGGCAACACAGAACAAACATCGCCCATGGACAATTCATAATAACTAGTGGAACATTTCTAAAAAGGCAGATACCTTGCATACAAACGAAAATGCCCGTTAGACGATTAATTTGTACAAGAAACGATGATTTATATGGCAAAATAGAAGCTGCATAAGCAATGAAGATGTGATTCTTTGTAGATATAACCTGAGGTAGGTGGGGGGGGGGGGGTAAGGGCATTCCAATCTGTTCAGGTTAGAGAAAGTAATGATGTAGAGAAGGAAGTTGTGTGCGAGCGTTGTTTTAAAATTTGGAGCAGATGACCAGTGAGTTGTGTTTTTCTGGTGCGTGGAATGGTGTATGGCATACGATTAAGTGAACTGTAGAAAAGCATACGAAGAAGACCAACTCTGGATGTCTTACGACGGTGTGAGAGCGACTCTCTTTTAAGGATGATACGCTTACGTTATATGAGTAGGATGAATGAATGTATCTTGCTGCATGATTTTGGAAGGTCTCAACTGCGCTAACGAGATATTTTTCATATGGCATCCACATTGGGGACGCACATTTGACTTTAGGCCTGATAAGCGGTTTGAACGCCACAAGTCTGATAAACGAGAGCGGATATTGAAGACGGCGTAACGGGGTGAACTGAAAGAGTAAATTGCGTTTCCAGTTCTCCGCTGCTTTCGCAATGAAGATGAAGAATAGATTTCTTATTCCGATTGAAGCACCCGAACGGAACGACAAGATGCGGGGGAATAAATTCGCCACCATTACACCTTCTGAAAGTGGATGTACAGCGAAGGGATTGCCGACGTTAGACAAGCACGACCACCACCACAAGCGACGTTAGAATACAACATACCGCTAGCGCTTCTTTTCCCTCTGCCATGATTCGTTCTCACGCAGTTGGCAGGTCGGCAGGTGTGTAGGTATGGTGAATACGTGCGCGTGTTCCTTTTACGCCTGCAGTTTACCGCATGGCCGGCTGACACCACTAACAATATGTCCAACGGGATCACTTTCTGGCACTTATTTTCACGAACAGTTCTAACGTAAGAAGGATCTAAAATGAAGTTGTCCATGGCGTAACGCCTACACAAAACTATCATCTATGCCTGAAATCACCAAATCCAATCGCTCGTACCCCCGTAAGGCAGAGGCTACAAGTACTCAGCAAAGCGAAGCGAACAGTGCATACATTACTTGGAATCATGCGTACGACATGCAGCACAGCCTACGTTTCAATAAAGAACATGTTCAACACAAGCACTGGAACCACGTAAATTTATGATAAGGCTCTCCTTTGCCTACATGAAATGCGAAGCACGTTGCGCTCGCCGCAGACGTTCCCCTATACATATTACTATTGCGGAAGCTTCCTCGGCGACGGCAGCTTGACTGTAGCTTACGAAAAAGGGAGTGACGTAACTACAATTTCATACGTAAGACAAAAAACAGCCTAGCAAGTTATTTCTGCCGTGACCAGAATGCTGACGAGCAGCGTGCATACGAGGCGCGGCGAATTTATTTCCTCTCCGATCCGCTCCTTGTAGGTGCACGAAGTAGCGGCATTAGCCAAGTCGCAGGCCGTCGAAACCTCTTGGGCCAATAATCAGGTAAAGTGCATGTGAATGTCGCCACGTGAATATTTTTGACCTACGTCGCATTGTCTACTCGTTCTAGTTGTTTACAGCTTCGACGTCCAGCCACCTTCAAATCGTGGATTGGAGACCATTTTTTAACAAGAAAGTGCTTTAACATGCCCTCTACGACAACCATATCCTGCGCGCGTAGGTCACACAATCATTATAAGCTAAACTCTTCACGTGGTGATACTTTGCCGTATTGTGCCCACTTAATGGTTAGGGAAGCCTGCAGGGAAATGATAGAAAGGTTTGTCTATTAAAGGAACTATGCTCTCCATGATGAATGCAGCATGCCCTTCTGTCAGTACGGTCAACGCATGTCAACTGATATTAATTGTTGACTTGAGTACATCACTTGGCATGTGTGAGTAGTTTCATAAGCTAGCGAGATGGTTGTTGATAGCTAATTAAGATTTATACAAAGGTAAGGATACTCGATCGGTTGGTCAGTCTGCATGGCTAACACGTGTAATTCAGATTATTTGCAATCAGGTTATCTAGGTCGTCTGCTTTGTTGCTATGCGTCAAACATCGCAGCAGTTTACTTGTAGCGTACGTGGGGCGTATTCTGCAACTGATAATTTTATGTACACCAGGTTTTATCTTCAAGAAAACCCTGCTCCATCGGAGAACGCGCACGTGATTGCGTTGTTAGCTGGATGGTCGTTATCGGTGTCCAAACGCTGGCAAATGAATTGAAATTGTGGCATAATTGAACTTGCACCAATTAATATAGGCCTAGGGGGGGATGACGGTCAATGCGCAACAATTCCGTGGCTCTTTGAGATGCTAGGGTTTCGGCTTGTTGTAAGTGTATATGCTCGAGATGAGAACCGCGGGATAACTGTCGAAGGCATTGATGTAGACGATGAAAGATTAAAGAGCGCGTGACATATCGGTATCGTGATGGCGGTCTTAGAGAGCGAAAAAGAGTGACACTGACATTGTTGCAGCTCAAAGAGCCAATGGTTTCTAGCAACGCTTTTTTATTGGCTAGCGTGTTCTGCACGTTCCTGTGAACCTGTCCATAGCTTCCAAGTACAGCTGTGGTTTGGGCTTTTATTTTCGCCTTGTTCAGCAGCATTATTTATCGATGTAATTTCTGTACCGCGGGGTGTCAGCAGATTTCCGTTCAAGTTAGAAATGCTTCCAGCCACTGGAATTACATGCCGTAGGAGCAACCCCATTTGGTTCGAATACATATACACCCAAAAATTTTAGCAACTATGAAATGGCTGACGCATTGGCGCGACATAGAAACACACGTAACACTAGTGTGTGAGGCTCGGCCTTTTTATTTTTTGTCGTCGTCTCTCTAGAATTCAGCGCTAAGCACAAGCGTGAAGAATAAACGTGCATGCTTAACCGGACACCACAACACTTCGTGTCTCGCTCTGTTCGTGCGTGCGTGCATGCGTGTGCACTCCGAAGCTTTGCTACGAGTCACCGTTCAGAAACTGTACCTCTGGGATCTCAGTGTTGGTCAGCAAGGCACCGAAGGCCCTGTGCAGTGACACACAAAAGTGCAGGAGTCCTGTGCTTCTTGAAGTGGCTCGAGGGCACACCAACACAGGGGGGGCGGTGTCCGGGTGAGGTGGATACTCCTTGACTCTGCGCATCTGGAAACAGAAGATGGTGGCAAAATAAAAAAAAACCTTTAACGGGTTTTTCGGCTTTGAACTTTTCTGTATGCGAGAGTGGCAGGACCTGACAGCAGAGACCGCCAACCTTTGACGACAAATTTCGCAATGTCAAAGAGCACCGCGTCACCCTCGCGCACTACAGTCGGAATCTTCGAGTGCCCGAAACTTTTTCAACTGTTTTCAGCCCGAAATGGGCTGAAAACAGTGCCTCGTGTAGTGTGGATCTGCCATAGATGGATTATGGAAGAGACCCAGTCGTGCTAGCTGGTGCCTCATAAATACATGCGAAGACATCCTCCACTCTCGGAGTTCGAGTGAGGCTCAAAGATCTGCGCAAATTACCAAAGCCTCGAAACTTTGGGAGGCCGACGCGCCTGGCCACTACAACGTATCACAAATGTTCGCGAGAAAGATGTAGTCTTTTTATGAACGCCGAGGTTGAAGCGCAAAATGAGGGGCGTCGTCCTGAGTACTCTGTGGTACTGTTTTTGGAATTATTTCTTTTTAACGGTATTGCTTTCTAATGATAGCACCAACCTTACCTACTTAACTATTTCTTTCTAAGTAGCTCACCGGTGCTCGATAGCCGCCTAATCTCAAATATAGAACGTCATTTTCCTTGAATATCGACTGCATTATCGTAATTACTGCATAAACACGTCATAGCACGACCATGTGATCTCACTATAACCGTGTTCCACGCAACACTGGGCGAGCAGAGCGGACCTTTCGTGGACTCTGCTCGGTCGAGGCGCGTATGTGACGTGGCGTCGCAGCCAATGGGCGTTTCACTGCCACAGACGCCGGCCTTCGGAGCACAGATCCCAGGCGCTTGTCCCTGCAGCGAGCGCCCGCACCAGCCACGTCGGTGGCGTAACCAAGCGAACGAGCGCCGCAAATAATTAAAGAGCGATTACGTTAGCCGCGAACGGCGGAGACCAGTCAGAGGGGCCGCATGACAACATGCAATTTCGCATGACAACAGTCACCGTACGACACCACTGAAGCGTGGTGTCATACGGTAATTGTTGTCATGCGGACCCGCCCGACCGCTCGACGCGTACTCGTATCTGGTCTCAGCCGGACGGCTCGTTTCTTACTATCGTCTGCTCGTGCCAGCTCTCGTTATCGCTGGCTTGGTTTGTTTCGTTTCGTCTCTTTCGCGCTTGCTTCGATTGTCATGGTTTGCGATTGTTTTCTAATCTCATTGCATGCGCGATGCGAATTGTGTAGTACTTTCTGCAAGCCGTGCAGCACCTGCTATTACACTGGAACCTTCGACGAGTCATCTGTAGAAGCAGACGCGCTTGACCCACACATCATACTTCGACGACTGCTGACTCTGCTATATCCCTCCATCAAACTCGTTGCTTCAATATGTAGGGAAACGATAACACGCATAGAGCTGATGCTCAAGTTTTAGCATTAGGAAGTACCGTAATCTCCGGTGAATATTTTTTTCGCTAATAGGCCATTTGATGCCTGAGTGGTGCAGCTAAAAAGTCCCCTGCCTAATTTCAACTTTATAATATCTAATGTGGACGGGTCCTTTAATAAAGCAATGCCCGAAATTTGCGGGCTTCTTCGATGCATCCCTATATTGTTTTTCACGCGATATCGTTGAGGACGCAGTGTCGCAGAAAATGACGTGTCGGCGTGCGGCACCGTAGCCGGCACTAGCGTCCCGCGAGTGAAAAATTCTCGTGTATAATGTGTAATTAGCAACCAACTAAGTTTCTGGTACCTTGTCCTGAATTCTTCTTTAAAAAGTTGGTATAAACTTTTTTAAACAGGGTTGAAGTACCTCAGACAGGCTGGCCAACGTTTCGATAGGTGGACCTATCTTCGTCAAAGGCGGCCTCGTCATCCTCGGCGTGTTAGTTTTAAAGGGTTAGTGCAGTGACGTCACGTGCGGGTGTTGTCGCTGGCGGCTGGTTTTAAAGAGATTACAAGAGGGAACAGGCGCTGTCGTCCGACGTCTGTGAGCCTCATTCTCAAGACGAAGGGACAAGAGCGTGAGAGTGGGCACGCGGGGAGGAAAGAAAAGAAATGGAAGCAGAAAAAAGGGAAAAAAGGAAAAAAAAGCAGGGGGGAGCCAGGGCCGTACCAAGACACAACAAAGGGGGGGGGGGTGAAAGAAAAAGAAAGAGAAAAATGAAATCTTTAAGAAATACGGGGGCTTGGGAGCGTGTTGGGGATGCGAAAGGTTAGGAGGTATTCAGGGGAAGTCGTTGGCGGCATGTTTTTGAGGCATTAGAACGGCCGGTCAAGCAATAGGTCGAGTAATTTTGAAATAGTTAAGGTGGCGACGAGGAGTCTGCGCTGCAATGTGTGGGGTGACTGAAAGGCAGCGGCATGGTCTTTCAAGGGGCACTGCCCCACGCGCTTAACGTAGGTGTCGTTACGGCGGCATCCAGAAGGCGATACTCTGGCTTGAGGCGCCGAAAAAGGCATATTGACTTCGGAATGTGTTGTCGAGGGGGTTTCAAAAAAAAAAGACTAAAAAAAAGGGGGGCAGGGGAAAGGGGGGGCGAAATCGGTATAGCAAACAGGAGGGTGACGCGTGCAGAAGCGGGCGCGGGCAAGTGTACATGGAAGAAGGGGATCGTACACTTGGTATAGACGTAAAATCCTGAAAGAGTACATTAAATTGAGTAGTAGGCAGGAAATTTTTTTTCTTTTTTTTCCTTCCCTTTCTCCCTCCCTCCCCTTTTTTTTCCTCCGAAATGAAAGAGTAGGTGAGGTTAAGAATTAAAGTTGGCTGGTGGCCTAATGTGTTTTGTGTATTGGTTGATGATATGAGAGTTTCAGATTTAAGTTACAGCTTTTAAAGGTTCTAAGTTGCCGCGCGCCAAATTAATTCCTGTCGGGTGTAGGCAATTAAACTTGTGTATGAGGTATGATTCCGTGTACTTCCTTTTTCGAGGGGAACGGAAATTTGTTTGTAGTATATAGAGCCTTGCTTTGTCAAACATATGACCATGTTCATTAAAGTGGCTGGCTACTGCTTTGGGTAAATTGTGTTTTGTGTCCGCGCGGTGACCATTGAGTCTTGTATTGATTTGTTGTCCAGTCTCACCTATGTATTGTTTGCTACAAGCGGCGCATTCTAGACAGTAGACTACATTGCTTGATGTGCAGGTGAAAGCCGAAGTTACCTTGTGTGTGTAATTCGACGCTGTACTTTTTACTGTAGTAGTGGATTGAATGTGTTTGCATGTAGAGCACCTGGGGCGACCACAGGGATTGGTTCCCAACTTCTTCTTTTTCTGTAGTTTGGCGTGCACAAGAACATCTTTAAAATTAGTGTTGCGTCTGTAGGCTACTCTGGGAGGGTCGGGAAAAATCTTCTTAAGTTTCTGGTTGCTGGTGAGAATCGGGTAGTATTTACTTAGGATGTTATTCACGTTTGGGAGTGCGTTTGAGAATTTAGTAGTAAGAAGAGGCGTTGTTGTTCTTGTGATCTTCGGGCGGGGCTTGAGGACCTCGGCTCGATCAAGTTTGGTTGCAGCGATGTAAGCTGTTTGAAGGTCACTGTTTGGGTGGTTCCTGTTTGATAGCGTTTCTTTAAGGTGATCGAGTCTATCTATGTAGTCTTGGTTTTCAACGCAAATGCGACGTAGTCGTGTGGCTTGGCCTTTAAAGATGCCTTGTTTGCAATGTCTGGGATGGTGGCTGGTATATTCTAGGTACTGTTGTTTGTCGAAAGGTTTCCTATACAGCGTTGTCTTTAGTTCACCATTGTCAATGTATATTGTTGTGTCCAGAAAGTTTATGCGCTCAGTTGAGGATTCTGATGTGAATTTTATTGTTGGGTGAACAGAATTTAGAAAGGATACATATTTATCTAGACTGTCTTGGCCATGTCCCCAGATTATGAGTATGTCGTCTATGTATCGTAGGTATGTGTGGGGCTTGGTAGTGCAGCGCGATAGGAAATCTGTTTCTAGAATCCCCATAAATATGTTCGCGTAGGTTGGTGCAAACGGCGTACCCATGCTTGTACCATGTATCTGTAGGTAGTAACTGTCTTCAAATTCGAAGTAGTTATGTGTGAGAACTAATTCAAGGAGAGACAGGTAAACTTCAGTAGAGTGTTGTGCACTGTGTTTAGACAGCGTTTGTTTTATCGAAGATAAACCATCAGGGATTGGAATGTTGGTGTACAGCGCCGTGACGTCTAGTGTTGCGAGAATTGTGTTGTGGGGTAGTGTGCCTTTAGTATTAATGTCTTCTACAATTCTCAGCAGGTGGGGCGTATCTTGTACAAATGACGGAAGTGTTTTCGGCAAGTTACCAAAGTAGTGGTTAAGGAATGTGGAGATGCTCTCTGTCGGGGTGTTGTTGTTTGATACTATCGGACGGCCTGGGATAATAGCAGTGTATAGTTCAGCGGATGGAATTTTATGAATTTTCGGAAGGAGGTAAAAACGTCCGGCAGTTTTGTTGCTTGGTTTAAGAAATTTGTATTCTGATGGTGTTATCAATTCATCAGCCAAAAGTGATTTCAGCCTGTTGGTAATTGTCACTGTATAGGACAATGTCGGATCGTTATCTAGTTTGCGGTAATGTTCTGGGTTGTTTAGTTGTCTGTAAGCCTCGTGCTTGTATTTTTCTATTGGCCAAATAACTATACTTCCATCCTTATCTGCTTCCTTAATAACAATGTCATTCCGGCAGCTCAGATTTGATAAATAACAATGCCGGAATGACATTGTTATTAAGGAAGCAGATAAGGGTGGAAGTATAGTTATTTGGCCAATAGAAAAATACAAGCACGAGGCTTACAGACAACTAAACAACCCAGAACATTACCGCAAACTAGATAACGATCTGACATTGTCCTATACAGTGACAATTACCAACAGGCTGAAATCACTTTTGGCTGATGAATTGATAACACCATCAGAATACAAATTTCTTAAACCAAGCAACAAAACTGCGGGACGTTTTTACCTCCTTCCGAAAATTGATAAAATTCCATCCGCTGAACTATACACTGCTATTATCCCAGGCCGTCCGATAGTATCAAACAACAACACCCCGACAGAGAGCATCTCCACATTCCTTAACCACTACCTTGGTAACTTGCCGAAAACACTTCCGTCATTTGTACAAGATACGCCCCACCTGCTGAGAATTGTAGAAGACATTAATACTAAAGGCACACTACCCCACAACACAATTCTCGCAACACTAGACGTCACGGCGCTGTACACCAACATTCCAATCCCTGATGGTTTACCTTCGATAAAACAAACGCTGTCTAAACACAGTGCACAGCACTCTACTGAAGTTTACCTGTCTCTCCTTGAATTAGTTCTCACACATAACTACTTCGAATTTGAAGAGAGTTACTACCTACAGATACATGGTACAAGCATGGGTACGCCTTTTGCACCAACCTACGCGAACATATTTATGGGGATTCTAGAAACAGATTTCCTATCGCGCTGCACTACCAAGCCCCACACATACCTACGATACATAGACGACATACTCATAATCTGGGGACATGGCCAAGACAGTCTAGATAAATATGTATCCTTTCTAAATTCTGTTCACCCAACAATAAAATTCACATCAGAATCCTCAACTGAGCGCATAAACTTTCTGGACACAACAATATACATTGACAATGGTGAACTAAAGACAACGCTGTATAGGAAACCTTTCGACAAACAACAGTACCTAGAATATACCAGCCACCATCCCAGACATTGCAAACAAGGCATCTTTAAAGGCCAAGCCACACGACTACGTCGCATTTGCGTTGAAAACCAAGACTACATAGATAGACTCGATCACCTTAAAGAAACGCTATCAAACAGGAACCACCCAAACAGTGACCTTCAAACAGCTTACATCGCTGCAACCAAACTTGATCGAGCCGAGGTCCTCAAGCCCCGCCCGAAGATCACAAGAACAACAACGCCTCTTCTTACTACTAAATTCTCAAACGCACTCCCAAACGTGAATAACATCCTAAGTAAATACTACCCGATTCTCACCAGCAACCAGAAACTTAAGAAGATTTTTCCCGACCCTCCCAGAGTAGCCTACAGACGCAACACTAATTTTAAAGATGTTCTTGTGCACGCCAAATTACAGAAAAAGAAGAAGTTGGGAACCAATCCCTGTGGTCGCCCCAGGTGCTCTACATGCAAACACATTCAATCCACTACTACAGTAAAAAGTACAGCGTCGAATTACACACACAAGGTAACTTCGGCTTTCACCTGCACATCAAGCAATGTAGTCTACTGTCTAGAATGCGCCGCTTGTAGCAAACAATACATAGGTGAGACCGGACAACAAATCAATACAAGACTCAATGGTCACCGCGCGGACACACAACACAATTTACCCAAAGCAGTAGCCAGCCACTTTAATGAACATGGTCATATGTTTGACAAAGCAAGGCTCTATATACTACAAACAAATTTCCGTTCCCCTCGCGAAAGGAAGTACACGGAATCATACCTCATACACAAGTTTAATTGCCTACACCCGACAGGAATTAATTTGGCATGCGGCAACTTAGAATCTTTAAAAGCTGTAACTTAAATCTGAAACTCTCATATCATCAACCAATACACAAAACACATTAGGCCACCAGCCAACTTTAATTCTTAACCTCACCTACTCTTTCATTCCGGAGGAAAAAAAAGGGGAGGGAGGGAGAAAGGGAAAGGAAAAAAAAATTTCCTGCCTACTACTCAATTTAATGTACTCTTTCTGGATTTTACGTCTATACCAAGTGTACGATCCCCTTCTTCCATGTACACTTGCCCGCGCCCGCTTCTGCACGCGTCACCCTCCTGTTTGCTATACCGATTTCGCCCCCCCCTTCCCCCTGCCCCCCCTTTTTTTTAGTCTTTTTTTTTTGAAACCCCCTCGACAACACATTCCGAAGTCAATATGCCTTTTTCGGCGCCTCAAGCCAGAGTATCGCCTTCTGGATGCCGCCGTAACGACACCTACGTTAAGCGCGTGGGGCAGTGCCCCTTGAAAGACCATGCCGCTGCCTTTCAGTCACCCCACACATTGCAGCGCAGACTCCTCGTCGCCACCTTAACTATTTCAAAATTACTCGACCTGTTGCTTGACCGGCCGTTCTAATGCCTCAAAAACATGCCGCCAACGACTTCCCCTGAATACCTCCTAACCTTTCGCATCCCCAACACGCTCCCAAGCCCCCGTATTTCTTAAAGATTTCATTTTTCTCTTTCTTTTTCTTTCACCCCCCCCCCCCCCCTTAGTTGTGTCTGTGTCTTGGTACGGCCCTGGCTCCCCCCTGCTTTTTTTCCTTTTTTTCCCTTTTTTCTGCTTCCATTTCTTTTCTTTCCTCCCCGCGTGCCCACTCTCACGCTCTTGTCCCTTCGTCTTGAGAATGAGGCTCACAGACGTCGGACGACAGCGCCTGTTCCCTCTTGTAATCTCTTTAAAACCAGCCGCCAGCGACAACACCCGCACGTGACGTCACTGCACTAACCCTTTAAAACTAACACGCCGAGGATGACGAGGCCGCCTTTGACAAAGATAGGTCCACCTATCGAAACGTTGGCCAGCCTGTCTGAGGTACTTCAACCCTGTTTAAAAAAGTTTATACCGCAGTGTGCCATTCCATCTGCCAGCCCCTTTCTTGTTTTTGGTCTTTAAAAAGTTATTACTCGAATTTTCGAGAACGACAGCCCGCAAACAGGTGTCATGAAAAAGAAACCCGACAGCACGTGGCGTGAAATAATGGAAGTGCTAAACAATAACAGTAGACCGGTCAACGCGAGAAACTGCCCTTCTACCAGGAAGCTCGCCTTCGTGCATAGCGTTCGTCGCCGGCGTTTCTCGGTAAGCTTTAAGTGCACATAAACTACAGTTGCCCGGAAGCCTGAGAAGCCGTCAGGGACCTTCGAATGTTATCGTCGTTCCACTTTTAGAGGCGAACCTTAAGCATCCTCGAACTTTTCATCCCACAGGATAATTAGGGAGCACGGCCATGTGCCAGGGTTAACTAGCGGCTCACAGAGCCCAAAATCTAAACCGTTAATATACCGCCTGCCAGTTAGCTTGTCTTCTCCGTAACAAAAGTATAATAGATTACCTATAACCTGTATGTATTAACGCGATTACCTATTACTTGCCTGCCTTAAAGTTCACTGGCCTGCGAGGTTGAACGGCATTTCTGAATTTCTTGTGTTTGGTCTACTCGAGTTTCTTGTCACCCGTCGTGGTTGCTCAGTGACCATGGTGTTGGGTTGCTGAGCTCGAGGTCGCGAGATCGAATTCCGGCCACGGCGGCAGTATTTCGGTGGGGGCGAAATGTGAAAGCACCCGTGTACTTAGATTAAGGTGCTCGTTAAAGAACCCCAGGTGGTCGAAATTTCCAGAGTCCTCCACTACGGCGTGCCTCTTAATGAGAAAGTGGTTTTGGCACGTAAAACCCCATAATCTAATCTCTCGAGGTTCTTGCCACTGGGTCTCTGCCCGTTCTTGTTCATTCATCCACCATGAGTATATGCCGCTGGCACGAGGAGTACAGAATGCTCAAATGCGTTCACCCATTAAATGTACTAGTCATGTCATTCTGATATACACTTGCACCATCTTTCGCTGACAGGCATCACCCCGCTTTACTAGAGACAGCATTAACACCGATGCCTTACCGCGCGCAGACGCTCGATTTGACGAAAACCAGATTTGTTCATAAAGGAGATAAAACGCCTTTCGTGTGGCTATAGGTTTTGTGGCGACTTGTTTGGTTCCGAGCACAAGTAATTCAAAATACTTAGCAAGTATCGAATTACGGACATATTGGTGCGTCATAGAAACACACTTAAGAATATGATGCTTGGCTCAAGTTTCTTTCATTTTCGTTGCCTCTACAGGATTAAGCACTAAACATTAACGCAAAGAATGCAAAGGCAGGGTTGCCAGGACAACACATCGCTTCCTGTTTTCCTGTGTGGATGTGTGCGCGCCTACTTGTGCGTGTATCTGTCTTTGCGCCGTCCGTGCAAACACGATCCGTTGTCACAAGGCATTCTTCAGCAAGTTTACCTTTGGGACCTCAGTGTTGGTCAGCATGGCACCAAATCGCCGGTGCAGCAGCCTGTAGAAAGTGCAGAATCCCGGTGCTTCTGGCCGCTGCCCGGGCACACGCCAGTACGGCAGGAGGTACCCGGGGGAAAGGTATGCCCTTTGGCTGCGTGCAGTCTGGCAGCTAGTGGAAAGTAAAAAGGAAGAAAACATACTTCATTAGCAGACTTCGAGCTCTGAACTACACTGTTTGCGACAGCAGCAGGACCGTTCAAGAGCAGTTTCCCCATTGCAATGCCATCGTCGCCGTCACCGTCGTCCACTACAGTGGGACTGTTGGACTGCCCGAAACCCTGCAATACACACGGCTCATTGCCTGAACGTAGAGCCTCTCAGTCCGGGTCTGTGATGGATAATGGAAGAGGCCCAGTCTTGCCAGCTGGGACCCCGCAAGTATATCCGCAGACAACCACAACTCTCAAGAGTCTTCGTGAAGCTAAGAGATCCGCGCAAGTTGCCAAGCGTCGAAACTGCGCGATGGGTTATAGTGTCAAGCGCCCTATAGAGCTCCTAAATGCGCACGCATTACTTCGCGTGCACGAGCGAGGATCCTAGTCCTTTTCTTTACGGCGAGGTTGGAGCGTAAAATGAGGGGTGACTCAATGTCATGATACTGAATATGGCGTAACGGGGTCATTAAAAAAAGTAATAAACATCTGCAAGAATGGTTTCATATTTCGGGTGACGCACCGTAAGGGAAAGGCAAGATGCAGGGAAAGAAAATGCGCCTTTACTCCAGCCGGTGGAAATGGTTGTGCATCGAACCTGTTGCCTACATAAGACAAACAGAGCCGACATTAGAGAAGCACCTCCACCACACGTGACGTCAGACCCCAAAACGCTGGCATTTCCTTTTCCCTCTGCCGTTGTATGCCGTTGTATTTTTCTAGAACATCGATTGCATTATTGTAATTACTTCATAACCGCATCGCTGTATGGCGCGGTGTCCTTAGTTTACGAGGTGTTCGAACTAAGGCTCCAAAAGAAGGGCTACGAAAAACGACGCCATGCGTCGCCGTTAGACGTCCTCTGCACCAATATTTCCCAAAGCTCAATTGTATTTTTTTTAGTGGCGCGTATCCCATTGCAGCAGTAGTTGGAAATCTGCAGGACTCGTAATTGTCTCTTTTTTATAGGGGCCTTTAAGTAAGCCTTAAGCAGAGGACGCATTCATGTAGTTGGTGGTTAACGTAAATTCCAAACGTGCCCCCCCCCCCTCCCGAGAGTTTCGGTACGCCAAGGGTGCAAATAACGCCTCACGTGGAGACGGTGGCTTTAAACCTTCCGCATTGACCGCTGCAAGACTTAGGCCTGGCGAAACATATTGACCACCTTCGAATTCAGACAAACACCTCACCGTTGTTCAATTTAGGGAGCATCCGCCACCAATATGTGGATCGTTAAAAATGGTTAACGCCTTCAGAAATTATGCGTCACGCCTCGGTTGCTGCTAGAAATCTCTGCAGCAGCGGCAACGTCTACTCGCCTGTAGCCTTCTGCGCCCGAAGGATTGCGCCACGTCGTTATGGAAGCCACGCTTGGTGCACTCAGCACTGCCACTCATTTTCCTGAAGGTGGCTTCAAGAGCCCTCTTTCTTTGCCTCCAATTATCCACGTAGTGCTCTGGAGACACCTGCGAGCAAGGCAAACGTTCAGGTCTTGTGCTGACATCGCATAATTCCTTTGGTCGCCTACACAAGAGTCCACACGTACTTCGGTGAAAAGGCTGCCGAGTCTATCGCCACTTTCCAGAGGTTAACCATCGTCCACGTTCTGTACTCGGAAGGTAAGACCACGTACACGGGAGCACGGCTGTAAAGCTATAGCTAACCGACGCTGTTATCCCATCAGGTACTATACACTAGACTAACTATACCGCGGCGGTGACTCAATGGCTATGACGTTCTGCTTCTGAGGTCGAGGTGAGCGGTTAAATTCCATGCGGCGGCGGGAGCAATTCAATGGGAGGATATCCAAAAACGCTCACGCACTTAAGATGCAGGTGCAATGGCTGTTAACCCTAAATTATACAAATTACTCCGTAGTCCATCAACTTTGGCATCCAACAACGTAACCAAATGCCTATGGCCTTCCGCTGCTGAGCCCTTAGTTGCGGTTTCGATCCCTCAACGGCTGCCGCATTCGGCTGAGGGCGGAGTGTAAAAAACGCTAGTGTGCCGTACTTTAGGTGCATGTTTGTCCCAAGTTTGTCCGGATTATTCCGTTATCCCAAGTGGGGGGGGGGGGGGTACCTCATAATAG
Source organism: Dermacentor albipictus (assembly GCF_038994185.2). Lineage (NCBI taxonomy): Eukaryota > Metazoa > Arthropoda > Arachnida > Ixodida > Ixodidae > Dermacentor > Dermacentor albipictus. Next base: position 95,720,731 of record NC_091828.1, on the reverse strand, counting down.
GATTGTGGCTTTGCCACGTGAAACACCATTTCTTTCCGTCTTTGGCACCCGGCCATAGCCCGTATGTGGCTTTGAGAAGCTAAACTGCACGATTTCGTTTTCACCATTCATTACAGTAGTGGCCTCGCAAGCACCAAGAAATGCTGACCTGATGCAACTGTTTATTTTCCGCGCAATGCGTTTATCTATAGAAAATTGTTGTAAATTTCACGCAAGACGACCACATTTTAGGAACAGGCATTCGGAAGCACTATCTCTGCTCCTTCGAGTGGAGGATCCCACTGAATCAAGAGTTCAACGTGGTGTGTAAACTATGAAGACTGCGATAGGAACCGTGAATGCGATCCCGTTGTTAGCCACAGCAAGTTATTTAAAGCCATCGTGTTAAAATCTCACCTTCCTCAATGCCATTCATTAGACAACAATTTTTGGAGATTCCTATGCAACATACTAGCTCGAGAAACGTGTTTATCAAGCTAGTTTTTTGTCTATCTCGCAACTATCTTGTATATCATAAGAAGCCAACAAACAAAGACACACAGGGCAACACAGTAGAAATTTCTTGTACTTACTAATTGAAATAAAGAAATTATAACTTCATGAAACTGAAAGTGGATGAGAAACTTTGCCGCTGGTATGGAACGATCCCAGGTCTTCGCATTACGAGTGTAATGCTCTACTAATTGGGCTACCTGTAATTTTTCTGTGTTGTCCTCGGTATGTGTGTGTGTTGGCTTCTTGCGATATGATTCATAAAAATCTGGCCCCTCGAATAACCCCGCTACTTCTCGAACATTCCTGCATAGTCATTCTAACACAGCTAAAGCTTGTCGACTAAAGATTTCCACGCAAACTCTGAAAATTGGATCTCACACCCTAAGAATCACAGAAGGTGGAAATACTAGGGACTTTCGTTACTAGTACTAAACATCCCACGAAACTTCAAGTGTGTAGAGCTGCGGACTTGTCGGTATGACATTGAAACGCGCATTATCCTTGTTTGTGCGATCTTTTTTTCTGTCCTTGTCTGTGGGCCTTCCCCGTAAACACTGCTGTCTGTATTTGCAGAAACCTCTCACATAACAACTCATCGCAAGAGAAATTTCGAACAATCTTTCATGCTGTACGTACTAGTAAAATCAGCAAGCCAATTTCAAGGAGCACTTGCGAATGCAAAGCACATTGAATTAGGCGACAGCTGCTACAGCGAATAACAAGGACCGCTCCGTTTTTGTTTTCTTACCGTCTCTACTCTGCGCGTACAGGAATGTTTTATTGGGAACAAGGTGAAACTAGGGCATCACTGTTAGCCACGCGTACCTTGTGGTGTATTTGGTACCAACGAGGCGGTGGTGGACACTGCTGAAGAATTGTTGCAGGCCACGAATGGCGGCATGTCCAGTTGGTGCAGGTCCAGCTGGCATGGCCCCTGGTGTCACGTCCAGGAGCGGAACATCCTTCGTTTCACCGCATCCTGTCAAAAGAGAAACGAAACTTATTAAGCCTATCTTGATCAATCCTGCACTGAGGCGTTTGCTTCTGCGAAGGCAACACGATGTCATGGTTGGCTTCTACATCATCGTAATGACAATACTGCTAGCTACACACCTACTGTCGTGTTCGTCCATAATGCCAAAGGGGGTCTCCAATTCAGCGTACAACCATTTCGAAAGTTTGAGAGTTCGAATCCTTGCAGCACTGATGGACGGTTATATATATATATATATATATATATATATATATATATATATATATATATATATATATATATATATATATATATATATATATATATATATATATATATATATAGATATATGGACCACTTGCCGAATGGACCACTTGCCCAGCGACCCAACTTGTCTGCGCGCGCACGTGCAAGCATGCGCAAGTTGCGTACTGGCATGGCTGCAGCAGCTAGCAGCCGAAAAGCGGGGAGTCTTAAATAATGGGACGACGATGAGTGCATTGAGCTAAGGGCGCTGAGCTGCAGATATGGTGAAGACATTTTGTTAAACGTTAAAGACAGCTTCGCTCAAGACCGATATGTGTGGCATGCGCCAATTTCTCAAATGCGAATGCTTTTCTTTTTTGAGGAACATGTCTGCTGTTGTCCTCAGAGCCTCATGTGTCATTCGTGAAAACGCCCAACTTTTCACAACCAAACTTCATTTCATGCAATACTCACCAAGGTGAAATCGAGTACGTCCGCGTGTCTCAGTGCTGCGAAATAAGAGATCGAGAAAGAGCCCAGTGCGACAACATCAGTGACCACAGCTAAGACCCCAACTTCCTGTGCATGTGTGCGTTCCCCAAGTGATGTTTGGGTTGCGACGTTACAGACAGCTTACCGAAAAGAGAGAAACAGATCAAACGTGAACTGGGCGAAGTTCCGAATGATATATATATATATATATATATATATATATATAAATATACATATATATATATTGTACTCACATACATTTAAGCCGGCAGTAATAGGAGAGCGCATTTCGTGATCAGAAAGAAAATATGCTAGAAATAAAATATGGTGTTTATTCTCTCAAAGATTAGCCCAGTGGATTATTCGCCCAGTGGTTTTTGATGGGTCGCATAGTGGTGAGCTCAGAATAATATTTAACACGTGAGGCCGTTTAAAGTGCAAGCACCAATTTCCTAAGCTGCTGTCGCTTCAAATTTACAGGGCTAAAAAAAAGCGTATTTGAAAAAAGCACCACATGAGTAGGCGTATGGCTTCCGTTACATTAGTGCCCACAAAAGCAGCAATGAATAAAACGGGGGATGCTGCAATAACAAATGTGACTGCGGTTGCAGCGGCCAAATTTGGTTGGTAAATATTTCGATTGTATGGACATTCCAAGCGAAGTTTCAGGGTTTATAGCATCGCTGGTTTTAAACATGAGCGAGCAGAGAGGTATGGTTAAGAGATGAGAAAGAGGAGTTAGAAACGATAGAGTAGATCAAGTGAAAGAGCGTACAAATAGAAACCCCGTGCTCTTACCTGTGCTTGGTGGTTCCTCAGTTACAGGTGACCCCGACGTGAATTTAAGTATTGGGGCCAGAGCCAACGCATACGTCGCTCCAGGCGTCATCTGGTGCGCTCCATGGCTGCTGGAATTCGGCATCCTCCCGTGATCCATTGCTCCGCTCGACGATAAGGTCTGAAATAGTCCCTGCGAATACAGACAAAACGATAAGGCACGAATAGGTGCCCAGCTGAAGAACGACGCCGAGTTCTTATAATAATATTTGGGGTTTTACGTGCCAAAACCACTTTCTGATTATGAGGCACGCCGTAGTGGAGGACTCCGGAAATTTTGACCACCTGGGGTTCTTTAACGTGCACCTAAATCTAAGCACACGGGTGTATTCGCATTTCGCCCCCATCGAAATGCGGCCGCCGTGGCCGCGGGATTCGATCCCGCAACCTCGTGCTCAGCAGCCCAACACCATTGCCACTGAGCAGCCACGGCGGGTCCTCAGCAAGATGGTACGTCCACTTGGCTGTGTGGCTCGGTCGCTTGTACGCTCAAACGCGCAGCTACCGTCTCGGGTGACCGTCTAAACGTCCACGCGGAGGACAAACATGCGCGTCGATCTTATGACAGCGGGCCAACGCCAACCACCATGTTGGAAACGCTCCCAAAGCGTCCATTTAATAACCACCGTAATAAATAAATCATTTGTTTTATCGACGTCCGAAGACTGCGTCGGTATTATAAAAAAAATATCACAAGGGCAAGAGCTACGTTGCCGTCAGGCATGATGGTATTGCAACACAGTGCCCGACGTGGCCGTTATAGGTCATCTGCAGCAAAATTTCTAGAAAGCTGCATTAGTTTTATTTGAGTGGCTTATGCCCTATAAAGCAATAAGAGAAAATCTCCAAGGCTGGTAATTGTTAATTTTTTTTTTGACGGCAGCCTTTAAGTAGGGCTTAAGCAAACGACGCGGTAATGTGGTTGGCGGATGTGACGTTCTAACCATGGGCCTTATTTTCAGCACCATGCGGACGCCGCACAGTCAACATGCGGAGTTGGGGTGGTTCTAAACATTCCTTTGCCTGAGTTGTCAGATTTAGGAGTGGCGAAAAATATGCGACACCTTCTCACTCTGGTGAACATACCGCAACACTGTCGTTCCTAATACTAACAATGGATCTAGTAATTTTGGATATTCAGAAAGGTTAAGGCTATTAGGGAATATGCGTCACGCCTCAGCTGCTGTTAGGAAACTCTGCAGCGTCTGTAGCAGCGTCTCACCTGTAGAGCGACGTGTCTGAAGAATTGCTCTACGTCGTCACGGAAGCAACACTTGGGCGCTTTCAGCGCGGCTCATCTTCCTGACGGAGGCGTCAAGAGCAATCTTCATTTTGTGCCAATTGTCCGTGTTCTTCTTTCGGAGACCCTGCAAGCAATGCAAACGTTCAGCTCGTGTATTCGCCTCAGATACTTCCTTTGGTCGCCTACAGAGAGAAGATTTATTTAGCTCATAAGGCCGCCGAGTCTACGGGCAGATTCTCGAAGTCACCTGTGGTCCACCGTCCGTACTCGGAACCTAAGACCACAAGTGTCGAGGATTCGTGCAAAGCTATACCTAACTGACGCTGTTGCCCCGTCAGTTAGTATACTAAACAATACCGCCGCGGTGACTGAACGGTTATGACGTTCTGTTGCTGATCTCAAGGTCTCTGGTTCAGTTCGGTGCGGGGCCAGCCGCATTGTTGCCGGAGGAAATACAAAATTGGCTATTAACCTTAATAAACCTTATTAACCTTATTAACCTTGTTAAATTCATTGGAAACTGAATAGACGCCTATCTCTCCTTTTATTAGGCTCAGTGTGTATTCCTTTTTTTTTGTTTTGCTCTGGTATACACTGACGCCATGAAGGCTTAACCAATTTTCTCCGCTTGTCAATAACTTATTATTTATATATGTGAATTTTAAGGCTGAATTAAATGTGTCATTTCATACAATTCGCTTTCTGTAATACAATTTATTGCAGCATTCTATTGTTGATTTTTCTACCCGTATGCATTTCTGTTATGCAATGTTCACTAATGTTCACTTTTTTTCCTCGTTTATCCATTACTGTATGTTTGTGTTCTCTTTATTGTGCACAGTGCCATATTCGTAGGGGGTACAGACCCCGTCAAGCCGAATTCATTTCGCTTTTTGTCTGTACTCCTGTCACCTGTACACGTATAGATGCCAATAAACTTGAATTGAAAAATGGCATTAATTACTCCGGTGCCATTAACTTCGACGTCTATCCATGGTAACCCAGTGGCTACGGCGTTGCGCTGTTGAAGCTATTGGGTGCGGGTTCGATGCCCGCTGCGACGACCGCATTCGGATGAGGGCAGAATGTAAAAGCACTCCTGTGTCATGGTTTAGGTGTATGCAAAGAAACGCAGGTGGTTACGAATCCCAGGTGATTAAGAACTCCAGATGGTCAAAAAAATTGGCAGCCCCCCCCCTTCCGGCGCCTTGTCTTGTCTTAATGAACATTGATCTGCAAATTTACGCGAAATATTTTTCGCCATTGCAATGTGGATTACGTGTGTAGCGAATAGCCTCAGGACTGGCGCTAAGCGGACGCCGCTATAGCGTCGATCGATGAAAAGTTCAGAATAAACCATTTTGATGATAGTAAAGGTTGTTTACCCGCGATGTACTTTGGCTAGGCTAATGGCGGCGTAGCCGCTTTTCTTTTTTAGGTTTAAACACCGTGCACGGGTTCAGCCTACATGTCTTATGTTGTGGAAAGTGTAGTAGCTGGTGTGAGGCAACCAGCCTAATCAGTGGACTACAGTATGCGCAGCTAATACTTGTGTTTTATTTGAACCACGACAGGTACCGCCATTTTTAGGGCAAGTACGCAATGAGGAAAGGCGCACTTACGGATTAGAAAAACCGTGAATTACAACATATCCACCAAGCGTTTTCTATGTAACACTTATTTAATGAATGCTTAAGTAAGGCGTTGATTACTATAGGTTTATATATCCTAATCTTCTCTTCTATTTCATAGCAAAATATGTTCCCATAACCTCTACTCTACTGCCCTCATGGTTTTCAAGGAACCAATGTGACTATTCCTACAGGTGAAGATCCAAATCGAATACGCCAACATGCAAAACAGAAATTAGCCTTTTCTCGCAAATGGGCACCAATTTCATTAAGACAATTTCGGCAGATGGATTCCCAATTACATCAGATATGAACTCGACATGCAATGATCAGTCATAATTAGGCAGGCGCTTAGGAACGAGACTTATGTACTAATAAACGTTATTCACTTTCTATAATTCTGGCATAAGTACTCAGGATAAGCATAGTAAAAAAATATTTTGCGAAAAGTTTTCAGCAATAGGGGGAAAGCACCAGGCAGACAGATGGAATTAATGGCCTTAACCCCCAAGTCTCGCATATCATTCTTTGAAATTTTCAGAGACAGCTGTAGCGTTTTCTTTTTGTTTATCATATGCGTACGTTTCTTCTGCTTTCCATAATCTGCGTGATACGACTGCAGCGGCATAGTTGCACATTCATCTGACTATGGTTTAAGGAAAAAGAACGCGAGGCGCTTGCCAAGCTTCTTTCTCCTTCTTCGCGCCTGCTCTAAACCCACAAATGATGCTTTCCACCTGTCACTCGCAGTTGGACAAATACAGTCAGCCAGAAACTGCGCACTTAATAACGAAATCTACTGTTGTAGATAATGTCAGCCTATAGACGATGATATAGTAAAGGCAAGACTTGCCAACCTCTTTCGTTTAAAAGAATGTTGAATTAAACCGAATCCATCAGAAAGGACAGCGGCCTAGGCAACTTCCATAGGGCCGTTGCACCGGATAGAGTACATCGTTGTCTGAATTATTACACATAAACGACCTTGCAAAGGCCAAGAGACTCTTGTCGGTGTATTTTACATGGAACATTTCTCAGTAAATAGCCCAATCTTGAGGACAGAGGCACCTTAGCCTTCTTACGTGCATTGAATGCGAAAGCATTCTGACTTCCGCGCCACGCTTTTGACTCACTCACGTGCTCAAATTGGGCGAAGTCAATTTCGAGGATGGGCCACAGAAATTTTGGGAGTGAGCGAAGTCGATATTTTGGAGGGGGGCAGCTCGGTTTTCAACATGGGTCGACTCGGTTTTCGAATTGGGCAACGTCAGTCTAGGGAGTGGGCTACTGAACATTTGGAGGTGGGCGTAGTCATTATGGAATTCGGCCAGGTCGGTTTTGAACGTGGGTTAACTCAATTTTTGAATTGGGCAAATAATTCTTTCTGTGTGCGACCCGGCATCCGTCCGAAGCTATGACAGTTCACCGTGGGATCTCGCAGAGCGAGCCGCAGCAGATCCAAAGCCAGGTACGTGACGCCATTGCTTCGTCACGTGCACAGGAGCGTGGTCACGTGGGATTTGGTACCATCCGATGTTAACGCTGGATGGACACCGGATATTCCGCTTCATGGGATATATAAGGATTTCGCATTAAGAGCTCGTGCTACCGCATCCGAGAGGGAGCTTTGCTTTCCGGTAAGGGCCGATTTACGCTCGAGCCGCCCATCGCCGCAAGCCGCACCGCATGCTTGCGGTCGCGCGAAAAATTGAACGTATCCGGCACTTGTGCACAAACTACGATTTACACTGTGTGCACAGTGTATACCTTACACATTGTAAACCAAAATTTGTGCACAAGTGTTTGATACGTGCAATCTATCGCGTGACCGCACGCGTGCGCTGCGGTTTGCGGCGATGGGCGGCTCGAGCGTTAATCGGCCCTAAGCCTTCTGATATGACACTACAAATATGAATTGCGCATTTGGAGGTTTGGTTGCTCCTCTCGTTGGGCCTGATTTACGTGTCCCTTACGAATCCATCCTGTCACCGTCGCAGCATCGGCGTTCTTCTACTCTACCCCTCCCCCTTCTCCCTATTCTCGCGGCACACGAGCCAAGCGGTCATGCGTTCCGTCCAAACCCTCCTCATTCACATCCTCTCCTGTTACGGCAGATACCGATGTGCGCTTCCTCCTCCTTTCCACTCGCCTGGGCGGTAGAGAAGGGCTAACGGTGGCACAGTCACTTCGTTGACCTCTGCGCTCCCTTGTTTTCTATAAGGCTTCCGCATAGAGTAGTTTGTCCGGCACAAAAAACAGGGTAGCCTTCTTAGAGAAGACTACCAAGATTAGACACATTTCTCTTTAAGACCATTGCAAGTTTTTTTTTCTGTTATAGGGAGCCTAATATGGCCATGACCCCAGAAGTGTGGATACCAAAACGACTGCTGTCTGCTGCTCCTGCCGAGGATTCAGCATAACAGTTGACGGTGCTAGTGGCACGCCACCTACGAGCTCATTGATCCACGAGGTTTGCAATACTAAAGCAACGCTTTACTGTGCATTATATATGCACGATGCGCGCGGCGAGTTGCTGGAAACGGAGCTGCAACTATGGCACCGGGAAAAATTTCTAACGCATTTAAATAAATACACAAGTACACATGTTTTGTGCATAAACAACGAAATGATGCATTCCTCGCATGCTTTATTTCTGCTTTCAATTTTTATTGGCGGCATATGATTCCTTATAAAGTTTACCACGATAGAATGTGATCCTCTATAGTGTAACCCTATACGAATGCAATAGCGCACACGTGCTACAACAAGTACAGGCAAGGAAACATGCTTGTCATCGTGTGTCTGATCAAGTGCAGACTGGAACTTTCGGAAGTTGTGCACGGGCACGACTCCTGCGTCCTGTTGCGGTTTCAGCCAGGCATGACGTAAATCGTGATTGGTACAAATGTAGATCGCGCTACAGATGAAAATTCTGAACTGCTAGCAGAACACTGGCTTGAGCGAGTGGGTAGCGTTTCGTGATGACTGGCTTTTACCCACCAACTATACAAAACGAAGCAAGGAGACTGTTGCGCTTGTGTTCATGGAGACTCCCGTTTTGGTTCTCTAATTGCTGCACAAAAGCCGACCCTGTAGGAGGAGAACGGCAGTCGAAAAACACGAATCCTCGAGTTTTTGACGTGTTAATATATGCTACGAATATACTGACTGAGTACTCTTGATCCTACAAGACAGGATGATAGATTTCGCTTCCGTCCTTTCATGCTACAAGTTTCTAGCACCGCAGTCACTACTATTGTTTACTGCTTGCGACTATCACGGTGCACTAGAAGTGACCTGAACTTGCACGTTGTGGCCTAGAGTTATGTTCTCAGATGCTTCGATGTGTGCCCGTTAAGAAAAATCGCTGTGAGAGATTCATGTGTGGTCACTTTTGGCTCGTTGGTCAAGACGAAGTTGCTGTCCCCTAATATTGACGCCTCTTTTGAAGGGAATATGTACGTTTACAGGAGGCACTTGGCTCGGTCACGAACCAAAGCACACTCACCTGCATTGGTTTGCAGAGTACACCAGGCATGATGTCCACGAGGTAAGTCGACTGGTTCTTGACACCACCCTGGGCGTTATCGACGTGGTCATTTGTAAGGATGGCATTGGGTGCCATCATATAGAGAGGAAAAGAATAAACAAAAATACAGTTAACACGTATCATAAGGTCCGGTATGGTTAGAGTAAAGAAGGAGTAACATGCAAAGTACACGCGAACATTAAAACAACCACATAACTAAAGAAACCAGTATCCCCATGACATATGCATGCACTGTCAGGGACACTCCAATGCCCTGAGCGTTACTGCTAGCCAACTTTTACATACACCTCTTCAAGCTCACCAAATATTACCAAGTGGACCTTATTGCACCACAAGCACTTTTCAAAAAAGGGCCCCAATTCCTCCCAGAACGTTCTACCAGAAAACGTTCTTCCTCTCACTAGACTTTCGTTAGCACCACAACACTCAACAGATAGAAAGTGAGTTTGCAGTTGTACTTGTCCGTGTTTTTCCACCCAAACTCGTCATACTCTCTCCCAAAGCCAAAGAAAACAATGATGCGATTACTTGGATTCAAATTCCTACCCATGTGGCAGCGCGTAGTGAGGACCTGTACCTGACAGCGGCGCTGTCAGGCAATATCGCGCTGTATCTTCAAAGGGATCTGAAGACTGCTCATACTTTTGTGCGCGTTGTATTGTCGCCACTCTTGCGTTGAAGAGATAAGACCACACGAAGATCACTTCGCTCGCTGGTGCTGCCGCGTTTGCTCGCACCAGCGGCCGGCGTTTGACAGCGAGTGTTCACGCTTATCGATTGTGATGTGTTCATGTTTGCTTGAGCGCTGACATCATGCTCGTTAATTCAGATAGCAAGCGAACGCTCACAATTATATGCGGACGACAAAACACTTCATGTAGCTGTGCAGTAATTTGATATCGCAAACGATGCTAAACTGCGGCTTCTTTTAGCCAAATGAAACCTATGCTGCCTTAACTGCTTGCTATTTAACTGCTGCTATTTTCCAGTCGTTTCGCCAGTATACTGAACCGGATTGCGATGGCAGCGCTTGTGATTTCATGCGTGGACTATATGTGGGGTGCAGCTTTCTCCTATACATCGTTATTTACACATTATTAATGTGAACACTATTATTAACATTTTCAGGGTCTTCTTAGTGAAGGGTATATAGCTTCCAAGATTCTGCATTTTCATATTTTTTTATGGTGAGCACGTCACTTGCGATCTGCAGTCACCATGATAATCATTTTGTTATGATGATCACTGTAGTGATTGACAGGTGTTAGAACACTGGCCAATACCGCAAGAGGAATTTTCTCGATTGCGGCTGAATGATCGCGACCAGTGGACCGATCGCAATTCGCACTGCTTGAAAACACATGTTGCATATGATAAATGCTGTGCAGAAAAGACCAATCATGCAGACAATGAAACAATGCAGACCGCGTTAGGGACCGTAAATGCGATCCCGTTGTTAGTCACAGCAAGTTATTTAAAGCCATCGTGTTAAAACCTCTCCTACCGGAATACTATTCATTGGAGATTCCTATGCACCATACTGGCTCGAGAAACGTGTTTCTCGAGCTAATCTTTTGTCTATCTCCCAACATTTTTGTATATCATAAGAAGCCAACAAACAAAGATACTTAGGACAGCACAGGAAAAATTACTTGTACTTGCTAATCGAAATAATGAAATTATAATTTAATGAAATTGAAAGTGGATGAGAAAACTTGCCGCTGGTATGGAACGATCCCACGTCTTCGCATTACGCGTGTAATGCTCTAATTGAGCTGCCTGCGATTTTTCTGCGTTGTCCTCGGTTTGTGTGTCTTAGCTTCTTATGATATGATTAATAAAAATCTGGCCCTTCGGTTAACCCCCTTTCTTCTCGAACATTCCTGTATAGTCATTCTAACACAGCTAAAGCTTGTCGGCTGAAGATTCGCGCGCAAACTCTGAAAATTGGATCTCACACCCTAAGAATCACAGACGGTGGAAATACAAGGAACTTTCATTACTAGTAATAAATATCCCACGGAACTTCAACGGTGTAGAGCTGCGGATTTGTCGGTATGACATTGAAACGCGCATAAACCTTGTTGGTGCGATCTTTTTTCTGTACTTGTCTGTGGGTCTTCCCCGTAAAGACTGCTGTCTGCATTTGCAGAAACCTCTTACATAACAACTCATCCGAAGAGAAATTTCCAGCAATCTTTCATGCTGTACGTACTAGTAAAATCAGCTAGCCAATTTCAAAGAGAACTTGCGAATGCAAAGCACATTGAATTAGGCGACATCTGCTACAGCGAGTAACAAGGACCGCTCCATTTTTGTTTTCTTTCCGTCTCCTACTCTGCGCGTACAGGGATGTTGTATTAGAAACAAGGTAAAACTAGGGCATCACTGTTAACCACGCATACCTTGTGGTGCGTCGTTATTTGGTACCAACGAGGCGGTGGTGGACACTGCAGAAGAATTGTTGCAGGCCACGAATGGCGGCATGTCCAGTTGGTGCAGGTCCAGCTGGCATGGCCCCTGGTGTCACGTCCAGGAGCGGAACATCCTTCGTTTCACCGCATCCTGTCAAAAGAGAAACGAAACTCACCAAGCCTATCTTGATCAATCCTGCACTGAGGCGTTTGCTTCCGCGAAGGCAACACGATGTCATGGTTGCCTTCTACATCGTCGTAATGACAATACTGCTTGCTATACACATACTGTCGTGTTCGTCCATACTGCCAAAGGGGGTCTCCAATTCAGCGTACAATTTCGAAAGTTTGAGAGCTCGAATCCTTGCAGCCCTGATCGACGATTAAATATATATATATATATATATATATATATATATATATATATATATATATATATATATATATATATATATATATATATATATATATAATTTGCAGCCCAGTGCGACAACAGCAGCGACCACAGCTAAGACCCCAACTTCCTGTGCATGTGTGCCTTCCTCAAGTGATGTTTGGGTAGCGACGTTACAGACAGCTTACCGAAAAGAGAGAAACAGATCAAACGCGAACTGGGCGAAGGTCTGAGTGGTATATATATATATATATATATATATATATATATATATATATATATATATATATATATATATATATATAGTGTACTCGCATACATTTAAACCGGCAGTAATAGGAGAGCGCATTTCGTGATCAGAAAGAAAATATGCTAGAAATAAAATATGGTGTTTATTCTCTCAAAGATTAGCCCAGTGGATTATATACCTAGTGGTTGTTGATGGGTCCCATAGTGGTGAGCTCAGAATAATATTTTACACGTGAGGCCGTTTAAAGTGCAAGCACCAATCTCCTAAGCTGTTGTCGCTTGATATTTACCGGGCTAAAAAAGCGCACTTTGAAGAAACCACCACGTGAGTACGCGCATGCCTTCCGCTACATTAGTGCCCTCAAAAGCAGCAATGAATAAAACGGTGGATTCTGCAATAACAAAGGTGATTGCGGTTGCAACGGCTAAATTTGATTGGTAAATATTTCACTTATATGGACACTCCAAGCGAAGTTTCAGCGTAATTTATAGCGTCGCTGGTTTTAAACATGAGCGAGCAGAGAGGTATGGTTAAGAGATGAGGAAGAGGAGTTAGAGACTATAGAGTAGATCAAGTGAAGGAGCGTACAAATAAAAACCCCGTGCTCTTACCTGTGCTTGGTGGTTCCGCAGTTATTGGTGACCCCGACGTGAATTTAAGTATCGGCGTCAGAGCCACGGCATACGTCGCTTAAGGAGTCATTCGGTTCATCGCCTGGCTGCTGGAATTCTGCATCCTCCTGTCATCCAATGCGCCACTCGTCGCTTAGCTCTGAAATAGTCCCTGCGAATACAGACAAAGCGACAGCGCACGAATAGGGGCCCAGCTGAAGAACGACGCCGAATTCTTGTAACCGCGTCAGGAAGCTGCGCGAAATTGCTCAAGCTCGCGCGGAGGATTGGATTAGCTCGTCGCCAGCATTGCTGCTGGCCGCGAGAAAATCTGTGCAGGCAAAACAAAACGACAAGCCATGGCGACTTCGTCTATAGAACGCTGAGAGGTTTGAGCTGCTTTGCGCAAACGGAAAGGCATGCGTAAATGCTTAAAAAAGGCCAAATGGGGAAGGTATAGCAGTTTTTCGAATGTCGGCTGGCTCAGCGGGGATCCGGTGATAAGCACTCCGGAGATTGATTTTCTGGGACATCCAATCACCAGCTATGGCATCACTGCACTGCCTGACAATTATGGTTCAGGCCATCATCGGCTGGCCGCCACGAAAACCCACACGTAGCTTGCGATGTTTTCTCGGACTCGGCAATTTTTACCGCGATTTAATTCCTGCATGCTCCAAATTGGTGCAGCCTCTTGAAGCACTCCTTTCTATTTTGAAAGCTGAGACTACCGCACTTCCTTGGGATACGATCCTTGGTCAAGCTTTCGGCGCCGTTTAGACCGAACTTGCAGAAGCCGCCCTCCTGCATCACCCTCCACAGACCGCTCCCACTAGCCTTATGGCAGACGCTTCTTCGGAAGGCGTGGGAGCCCCACTTCATCAGTGGAATAATGCTGCACGGGCCCCCATCTCCTGCTTTTCCCACAAGTTATGCGGCACTGAACGCGGATACAGTGCTTTCGGACGGGAGCCCCTTACGGCCTACCTCGCAGTGAAGCATTTCAGGTTACTTCCTTGAATGGCAACGATTTGCAATTCTTACCCACCACAAACCCCTAGTTTCGGCTTTGCGTTTCTGCAGTGCCACCCATACTCCGCGAGAGCTGCGGCATCTTGCTTTTGTTTCCGGATTCACGACAGCCATACGCTACGTCAAAGTCAGCCTTACGAGGGCAGCGAATGCTCTCACTCATATTACCATCAACGCCAGGACAAGTTCTATCCGATTCGGCTTGTTTTCATTCACGGCGGCTAAAGCATCCGACGATGAACTTTCACGACTCCGACCTTCTGTGTCCCTCTGCTTGGAGCGAGTCAACGTTTCCGACCACGACGTCACACAGAGGTTCAACGTTTAACCTAACACTACCCGCATTTAGGTTCCTGCACTTCTTCGTCGTGCTGTTCTCAATGTTGTTACAGTACTCAATGTGCCATCCAAGCGTACATGCCACGCGCCACCTTATCACCGAACGTTACGTTCGGCCGCGCAAATGCGCTGATACACAAGACTGGGTACGCACTTGTACAGCGTTTCAATGCGTGTAGGTGCAATGACACACCGAGCCTCCATTGGGCAAATTCCTTCTCCCTGATGCTCGTTACCACACCATTCATTGGGAACACAGTTATACCGTGGTTATACATATTTGCTTACGTGTATGGGTAGGTACACACGGTAGCCTGAAGCAGCTCTAACATAACATTAACCGTTTTGGTTGCCATCATACAATGACCACTGGCTGTTGAGTCGGAACTTTTGACGTCTATAGCATCTCTTCTGGGCTTCGCGCGTATTCGCACAACTGCTTGCCATCCTGCATCCAGCGGCATCGTCGGGAGGCTGCATCGACAGGCCTCAAGCGGAGGATTGTGTATTGCACCTTCCCATCGTGCCCCTCGGCCTCCGGTCAGCACTCCGACGAGAACTCGCCTGCTCTGTGGCTGAGATGGTTTACGGCTGCACCCTCCGTTTGCCCGCTGACCTCATGAACCCCGTATTTGTGGCGCGAATGTTTCCGATTCATCTTCTTTCGTCCAGCATCTACGCATTTTCGTGCACAACTTGCGTCCATCGCCAACCTCTGCTCGCACGCATAAGCAGTAAATTTTTATACCCTCAAGGCTGCAAACATCTGCACACATTTTTGTCCGTCTTGATACGCCTCGTCGTTCTCTTCAGCACCGTTACGACGGTACTTTCCCTGTGAGAAAACGATATGAACGCCATTTCGCAATCGCGCGCAATGGGCGTCAAGACCCAGTTGCTATCGCAAGGATCAAACCGGCTTCAATTATCGACTCCTCCGTGTGAGCGTCTGTTCTAGTGACCACTGTCACTTGTCCGCAGGGAGGCTCATCTGTGGTAAAATTATCTTCCTTTTTGTGGCGCATCGCTGGTTTTTGACATGAACGAATAGTGGGGTATGGCTCGAGAGAAACTGTTAGAAACAATGGAGTGGATGAAGTGAAGGGACGTACAAATAATACCACTGCACTCTTAGCTGTGCTCGGTGGTTCCACATATGTCTAGGTACATTATATGTACCTAAACATATATGCTGCACTTATATATGTCGTATTTGCACATTATATTGCTGCACTGTTGAATCGCTAACGTTACTTATACCAGGACTGGGTCTCTTGAGTAAATTATTCCTCCGAATTTTGAGAATGAAAGCCCGCAAATTTTAAGAAGCGTGCAATTCACAGCTCATGTCTAACGCTACCTTTAAATGTACAAAGGGATATCAGGGTCGAAATGTGAAAGCGTTCAAGGGTGCAAGAAATTTTGACGTACCGGCGTGTGCCGCGTGCAAGTTATTCGGACCGGCCTATAGCTAGAACGCTAAACCTCGTTATCGAACGGCCAATGTCTATGATATCAAGAGCACCTTGTTTACCGGCGCGTCTTAGAACGACTAGTTTTGCTTTACCCATACACTGTTGTGTGACTGACTATAGGGCAAGTTTTATGAGTGAAGGCGATAGTCTTAATATATACCACTATAAACGTAAAAATAACTAGGTTTTGTTTTTATTTTAGTCTAGCAATTCAGCTATCAGGCAGAGCAATTAAGCGTCCAGTGGACTTGTGGCGCTGCTGTCATTAAGTCCAGGGTAAAAGCAGGCCTCGTTGCGATTGTTTCTTTTTTTTATCGGGCGCGATGTTTCTGAGCGCGTAAGCACGGCGGTATTCTAGGGACTCCTAGGACACCAAGGGCTGAGCTTAGTCAATTACACTGCAGAAGAATCGATGCGAGGGCGAGTTACTGCAGCGCGGGAAAACGCAGGCATTGACGTCGAGCGTCTCCCGTACGTCAGCGTCCTTCCGTGTCGCACAAAAGGCGTGCCACCCACGACCTAGGTTGCCACGGAGTACATATGATTTTCTTTCACGATAGGCCACCGTTGTTCTGATCAGAGTGCAAGAACACATTGTTAGCCACGTCTTTTTCCTCGCAGCCTCGGCCCACGTCATCGTTTCTCGCATGCACTTCTCCGATGAACAGGAGATACACCGACTTTCGCGTCGAAGTGTTCTTGTCAGTGGTTAGGACTAAAATCGTGGCGCGGCGCGGGTCTGCCCAATTCATAGCCCTGATTTGAGAATGCTCGAGCTATTGCATTGAAATACTCTCGGACAGCTTGCCTGATGAGAAGCACCGCTATGTGACATCGCACTTTTCTATAGGTGTGACAACTCAATGGGGGGAACGGGGTCGAAGGAAAGGCGCCGGCGTTTTTTCAGCGCCGAAAGAATAAATAGATTTACCGTGGCGTTTTCTCTCCGCTTCGCTTATACTAGTCTGTGAACCACGGCGTGACTGGCACGCAGCTCTTCAAGCACAAACGCTAATGTGTGAGCGCACGGTGCGTGGCTGCAGCTTATGGGAGAACGCGGCCGTGGCTCCGACAAAGCCGAGTGAGCGCAGCATGATGGTACGTCCACTTGGCTGTGTAACGCCGTCGCTTTTACGCCAAAACGCACAGCTACCGTCACGGGTGACCGTCTAAACCTCCACGCGGAAGCCAAGCGTGCGAGTCGATCTTATGACAGCTGGACAAGGCGAACCATCATGTTGCAAACGCTCCTCAAGCATCCTTTATTAACTACCGTAGTAATTATGCTAATAAATAAACCATGTTTTATTGACCTCCGAAGACCGGCGTCGGTAATATAAGAATTATCACATTGGCAACAGCTATGTTGCCGTCAGGCATGATGTTATTGCAACACAATGCCTGACGGTCGCCGTTAAAGGTTACCTGCAGCAAAATTTCTCAAAACCTGTATTAGTTTTGAGTGGCGTACACTTTGTGAAGCAATAAGAGAATATCTGCAAGGCTGGTAATTGTCAAATTTTTTTATGGGAGACCTTAAATAGGGCTTAAGCAAACGACGCGGTAATGTGGTTGGCGGATGTGACGTTCGAAACATGGGCTTCATGATTTTCAGCACCCCTCGGATGCCGCACAGTCAACATACTGAGTTGGGGTGGTTCTAGACATTCCTTATTCTGAGTTGTCAGATTTAGGTGTGGCGAAAAATATGCGAGACTTTCTCACTCTGGTGACCATACCGCAACACTGTCGTTCCTAATACTAACAATGGATCTAGCAATTCTGGATCTTCGGAAAGTTTAATGCTCTTAGGGAATATGCGTCACGCCTCAGCTGCTGTTAGGAAACTCTCTGCAGCGTCTGTAGCAACGTCTCACCTGTAGAGTGACGTGTGCGAAGAATTGCTGTACGTCGTCATGGAAGCAACATTTGGGCGCTTTCAGCGCGGCTCATCTTCCTGACGGAGGCGTCAAGAGCCATCTTCATTTTGTCCCATTTGTCCGTGTTCTTCTTTAGGAGCGCCTGCAAGCAATTCAAACGTTCAGCTCGTGTATTCGCATCAGATACTTACTTTGGTCGCCTACAGAGCGATTTATTTAACTAACAAGGCCGCTCAGTCTACGGGCAGATTCTCGAAGTCAGCTATGGTCCACCGTCCGTACTCGGAACCTAAGACCACAAGTGTCGAGGATTCGTGTAAAGCTATACCTAACTGACGCTGTTGCCCCGTCAGCTAGTATACTAAACAATACCACCGCGGTAACTCAATGGTTATGACGTTCTGCTGATGATCTCAAGGTGTCTGGTCCAGTTCGGTGCAGGGTCAGCCGCATTGTTGCCGGAGGAAATACAAAATTGGCTATTAACCTCAAGTGGTATTAATTACTCGTGCGCCTTTAACTTCGGCGTCTATCCATGGTAACCCAGTGGCTACGGCATTGCCCTGTTGGAGCTCTTGGGTGCGGGTTCGATCCCCGCTGCGACGACCGCATTCGGATGAGGGCAGAATGTAAAAGCGCTCCTGGGTCATGGTTTAGGTGCGTGTAAAGAAACGCACCTAAATGTAATGTTTAACAGCCTCGGAAGAGAACAGCAATTTACAATAGGCAGCGAGGCACTGGAAGTCGTAAGGGAATACATGTACTTAGGGCAGGTAGTGACGGCGGATCCGGATCATGAGACGGAAATAATCAGAAGAATAAGAATGGGCTGGGGTGCGTTTGGCAGGCATTCTCAGATCATGAACAGCAGGTTGCCATTATCCCTCAAGAGAAAAGTATATAATAGCTGTGTCTTACCAGTACTCACCTACGGGGCAGAAACCTGGAGGCTTACGAAAAGGGTTCTACTCAAATTGAGGACGACGCAACGAGCTATGGAAAGAAGAATGATAGGTGTAACGTTAAGGGATAAGAAAAGAGCAGATTGGGTGAGGGAACAAACGCGAGTTAATGACATCTTAGTTGAAATCAAGAAAAAGAAATGGGCATGGGCAGGACATCTAATGAGGAGGAAAGATAACCGATGGTCATTAAGGGTTACGGACTGGATCCCAAGGGAAGGGAAGCGTAGCAGGGGGCGGCAGAGAGTTAGGTGGGCGGATGAGATTAAGAAGTTTGTAGGGATGGCATGGCCACAATTAGTACACGACCGGGGTTGTTGGAGAAGTATGGGAGAGGCCTTTTCCCTGCAGTGGGCGTAACCAGGCTGCTGCTGATGATGATGATGATGAAAGAAACGCAGGTGGTTAAGAATCCCAGGTGGTTAAGAACCCCAGGTAGTCAAAAAAATCGGCAGCCCCCCCCCCCTTCCCCGCTCTCTCTTCCCAGTACGGAGGTGCGTCATAATAAGGTTGAGGCTTTATCTATTGCAAATATCTCTAATATATGTTGCATTTTATCCAACGAAGCTCTTTATGCGGATCCACTGCCGTCGTTGTCAGACCTCGCTAAAATCTCGAAGATAGCGGAATGCCGGGCAGAACCGGCACTGAAAGAAAAAACGGCAGAAACGGCAAAAAAGAAAAGCCCTCCTAAAGCATGGTCACAAGCACGCGAATAGGAAAATGAGGTGAAAGAATGGAGAAACAAAAGATTTAGAATATAGACTGCTTGCGCAGCTTGACTTGCATGGCGTAACACTCGCTGTAAACTACAGCTTCGCTGTATCACCATCTTTACAGACTGGAGGGGGCGGTGATATTTTCGTTAAGCTTTTAAATTCGTCGGCTTCTTCGATTTCCATAACTTCTTTCTTTATCTCACAACATATTTAGGCAACTACAAATGTCCCAGAGTTACCTAGCGGCTTATATTACCCGAAATTGAGACCGCTAATATAGCACCTGTGAGTTCTTTTGCGTTCTGCGTAAAAAAAAAGAAATTGACCTATAAAATGTGAGTATTATGAGAAAGATTATGCGGGCTCATTCCTACAGCACACAGGACTAGTGTCGTACTGCCGTATAATATTCAACCATCTTATTTTTCCTAATTTCTTGTATTTAGTATACCCGATTTTTCTTTCTTCCGGCTGTTGGCCAGTTCTTGTCCATTCGTCCATCACGAGTATGTGCCATTGACACAAGGCACACAGAATTCGCAAATGCATTTACTCGTGGAAAGTACAATTTACATCATTCTTGACTGCCACGCATCAAACAGCGCGCTCGTAATCGACACACCAATAGCATCGATGCCTTAACATGCACACACCTTATTTGGCGTTCACGTTCACACCCAGCTTGTGAATGGCCTATCCACATAAAGAATGCGGGAGGTTACCCGTTTCATAGGATTAAAATAATCAGGACCGCACAAAATGTCTTTACTTGATCCAGTTTGTGAGCTATCACCATGAAGAAATAGTACGGCTAGGAGACAAGCAATAATACACGGACTCCATAGCACGACGTCTTTCTTTCCTTTCAGCGCAGTTTATTTCTCGACCACCAAAGTTCCAGATCAGCCCTATTCTCTGTGCCGAATGAGCGCAACTTTCGTACATTGCTTCCAATTCCAATAAGAATATGGCCAATGCCGAGAAAATCGAATCCGTGTCTCCGTTCTAAGCGAGAGAGATTTATATCCAGTCAGGCGGCCGTACGACAGGTGAGCCTGAAGTATTTCACAATGCAGATCCCTGCTTGCGCCGATGTGTGGAAACCTTGCTACATAGGAATGTAATATCGATATTGTTAAGTGGGCTACGCAGTTTTTTTTTGTGTCAAGGTTGCTCTTACAACACACATTTCAGGGTGTGTATATGCGCTTAATTAACGATCATTTACCTTTAGCCATCGGCACAGAAGCAGCAGCAGCAGCAAACGTGGGGTAGCAGAGGCTGAGAAAGCAAGGAATTCTTTTCAAACTCTGACTTTTTCTGCAAATCTGATTTTGCTAATTTTCACTGTCTTATGAACATTTCACTCACTATAAGAAATGTATAAACTAGGTCGAAGCAAATGCCCCCCCCCCTCCCCTCGCCTGTCCATGTTATCCTGAAATTTTTCTTCACCCTTATATTCAAAATATTTCGTCAACCTAGCTAATATTTATCCAAAACGCAACTATGCTGCCTTAACTGCGTACTTTGTGGCTATTTGTCACTAGCCGGTATACTTAACCCAATTGCGAATGTAACACTTGTGGCGTGTCGTGCCCGCACCACGTGCAGGCTGCTACTTTCTCCTCTACAACGTTAATGATTGTTAATGATCGTTAGTGATCGTTAATGAGCGTGCACTTCGATTGCTCGGGACAGTATGTCGGGTAACGAGAGACTTCAAACAACCTGGTCCACCTGTAACATTAAACAAGCGCGTTTGCCTTCCAGTTCTTGAGTACGCCTCCCTCGTTTTGTGCGCCGCTTGTAGAGCAAACTGCGAACTTCCCGAAAGTGTGCCAAAAAACGTTAACGTTTAAATTTAAACATCGATTCTGTCAAAAGCCTTCCATCGACATAGTGATAACACAGGCTTTCACGTTGACTACCCTCACCTATAGACGCAACAAATCGGATGTTCGTTTTCTCCACGAATTTTTACATAGAAAAAGCTGCAGCTCGGACTTGTTTTCCGAGGCGCGCTTTTACATTCCGCAGAAAAGCGCAAAGAAACAGCGCCCCTTTCAGCCTTCCGGTTTTCGCGACACTTTGCCTAGAGTGCAGGCAACATATAACGCCCATTCAGAGTGCCTGGATATCTTCATGCCTAATTTTATTATTTTCCTGAAGGGCGTTCCAGGGGAATTTTAATAAATGAACAAAAACTCACATCATTTGTGCGTTCCGTCATTCTTTAATCCTTTCCTGTTTCTCCACTTTTGCTTTGTATTGTCTTTGTGTACACATCTTCTGCTCTGTTCAAATCTGTATTCGCAAAATCATTAGGTTCTTTTTTTATGTGTGTGCGCGCGCGCATGTATATGTGTGAGTGGGCGTGCACTCTTTTTCCTGTGCAATGTTTTGTCGAGTGCGCTAGCACCAAGACTCTCGAGGTTTTTTTAGACACAATAATAAACACCTCTGACTTATTTATTATTAGTAGTAGTATTGTTATTATTACCTGCCACAGTAATGTTAGAGAACGGTTACATTGCTTCCTCGTTTCCGTATATTCAATTTTAAGGCAGCACATCACTCGTCATCTGCAGTCACCGGGGGAATCCTTTCGTTATTATGATCGCTGTTGTGACTGATAGGTGTTCAATCATCGTCAATGACGTAAGCGAAATTTTGTTAATAATACAGGCTCATATGATCATGGCCAATGGACAGATGATAGTCTGACCTCCTTGGAAAACGACGGTTGCATATGAAGACCATCAAGCAGACAATGAAACAATAAAAACTTCGTAGGAAGACAGTGATCGCGATCGCTTTGTTCGTGGGCGCAAAATACTTAAAGCCGTCTTGTTAAAACTTTTTCTTAGTAAATACGTTTTATAAGAGAATCGGGTTCCCACACTCTTGAGCACGATCGTAGCTCGCGGAACACGTCGTTGATGCGATTTCTTTTTCGCTCGCTTCTTTCTCTCAACATTCTTATATGCTCACTCTCACACACCCAAAGGACGTCGGGGGAAGATTTGCGCACTAAGTCTGAGAGCTGCCACGTATTTGGATTTCATGACGTACGAAGGACACACTGTGTCAGCGAATGAGACAACGATCTTGCATTTCACGTGCCTAAACATTTATCTCGACCACTTTTGTTACGAGTATGCAAACAGTCCAAAGAACTCCGAGGGTATTGAGTTTTCTGCACGTAATTGAAACGCAGGTAACACATGTGCGCCCCATCGACACTTTTGTGCCCAGTCTTTGCGCTTTTCCTTTAAACACAGCTGTCCGAAGTCACAGAAACCCCTTACGCAACAACGTAAAAGAAAATTCCAGCAAACTCTGATGCTGTGCACAACAGTAACATAATCTTGCCAATGGCGAAGGCTACTTGCGAACGCAAAGCTTTGTCAATTCGGCTGGAGCTGCCAGAGCAAAAGCGACAAGGTTCGGTTAACGAGATCAAACACCATGCTTTAAGGTCCACTCCCTTGGTTTTCCCTCTCTGTGCCCATGGGTCTGTGCTCTATGGCTACATTCATATCAGAAACAAAAGCCAAACTAGGACATAACTGTCATCCATGCCTACCTGGTGGTACACCAATGCTCGGTGCCAACAAGGTGCCCAGGTAGCGGTGAACACCGACGAAGAATTGCTGTGGTCCACGAGTGGTGTCCAGCAGCTGGCGTCATTTCCTTCACTGTGACGTCCGAGCACATGAACATCCTTCGCATAGCCGTAGTCTGTCAAGAGAGGAAATATGTGGCACGCTCATCTTGATCCGGCGTGATTTGAGCGCCTCGTTTCTGCGAAGTCGACACGGCGGCAAAGCTGACACCGGCATCTTTGTAATAATAATTTTCCTTGCTACGCACGCAATGCCGTGCTGGTCTGTTACATGATACGGGCACCCAGGATCTCCTTTGTATATAGAGAGACGCAACTACACTTAGAGCGTGTGCGCAGCTCAAAGCTTCGCACAAATTAGAGTGCAGCGGTAATGCTCCGCTAAGGTGTAGCGGTGAGCGCGCCCAACTCCTCCGTGTACAGTTTCGCGAGCTCGAATCCCATTAGCTCTCATCTACAGAGTTTCTGTCTACAAAGTCGTTGCACCTGGGGACGTTACACGCGAACGCTTCCGCCCATCATGACCGATAACGCCGAAACACCGGCGCCTACGCCCCAGTCCGCCATCTGTACTGGGGTTCCTCGGGAACGTGATAGGACGGTCTCCAGTCGAATAGATGGCACCGACGTGGAGGGCTGGTTTACGTCTTACGAACTGGTGAGCGCACATAACAAGCGGAACACCACCGCGAAGTTTACCAACGTAATATTTTACCTTACTGACGTTGCCGAACTCTGGTTCCGTAATTACGAAAGCGATATCCATGCATGACCAACTTTCAAGACGTCAGTCACTGACGTGTTTGGTCGACCTGCTCTCCGCACAGTGCACGCCGAACAGCGCTTGCGCGCCCGAGCACAGCAGACTGGAGAAACTTTCTCGAGCCACACTGAAGAAGTCGTTGACCTTCGTGAACGTGTCAATGCCGCCATGCCCGAAGTTGATAAAATTATGTACATTTTTAAAGGCATCGATGACGTCACATTCCATATGCTCCTCGCCAGGAATCCGCGTGCCGTTTTGTGCCGGCGCTTGATAGCAGGAGCTTAAGAAGCAGCAGTTCAAAGAGGGTTGCCCTGGGCTCCAGAGGAGCTGGAAGCAGGCCGGTAACGACGGCCGCTGGATATAAAAAAAAAGGCTTCGGGCCGGGGTGGCCCTTACACCGGCTGTTATCTCAAGGTGGAGCTGGTCGCATTTACCACTGGGTGCTACGTGTCCATACTGCTCCGTTCCTGTGATGGAAGCAGATACATACCACCTAATATGGACATGTACTGGTTTAAAATCGGAACGCTCCCGTCTCCTACTGCAAGCCGGCCTCCGCTACAGTGTGACAACCAGCTATGAGTGCTGGATTCATGACAACAGATTCCAGAAAAAACACTGCTTCAATTCATACACAACACAGGCCTCACAGCACACATATAATACACATATACGCACCAAGAATTATGCCTTAAGGACAAGTCTTTATCGCAATAAAAAATATGTTGTGGCCTACTGGGTGCATCGAAAGCGGCGTGACGCCACCGGGCCATTTGTGTTGTCGAGAGTAAGCCATAGGTCGGCTTCGAAAACCCGCAAGGAACGCGCCGAGAACACGGCCGCCCGTAAAGACCGACGCGACCGATTCTAGCCATCCAAACGGCCACGAATACAATACGGCGGTCACTGACTCTCATTGCAGCGCACGTGGAGTGGCAGGCTGCAATTTTTCGATTCAGCGGTCGTGCCCAAGGAGGTTAAAGAAACCGCTGGAGTGGATGCAGCGCTCTTGAAGTGAAGCCGCCGCGTCGACATCTTACAGAGGGCAAAAGCACGCCAGTCGCCGCCGCCAGTACTCTAACCTCCGCATTCAGAAATGCGCCTTAACTTGAAGCCTCCGCTTGCCTCAATTTGAATGACGCCTGCCGTGAACGCACCAAAATAAACGCAACGAGCGTCTTTGGTGCGTTCACACCAGCCTACATCAAGTAAAGCATAGAGTTCAAGTTGAAGATGTATTTCTGAATGTGGGGGGTAAATACACTGTACTTATACTCCATTGCCCACATAGCAGTCTACGCTGTGGAAGCTACGCAAGAAGTTCCGTGCTCCCTCACAGGTTGCAGAGTCAAGCGTCTTTCCTTTCTTTAGATATGCTGTGCACTATAACTATAATCATCATCATCATCATGATCAAAAAGTTCTGCCAAGAAAAGTATCACTCTGCGCGATCAGTTCATACATCATTACGCGCCAAAAGCGTTCACCCGTGCGCGCATGCACGTAAGGCTCCTCGCGATGGGCAGCAAATAAAAAACCCCGAAAGAACAACAAAAATGATCTAAAACAGCGTATTAGCAGCCGCATACCACAGCGTGTTTGTTTCTAAGGGTTAAAACTTGTTCCATTCAATACTGAGCCTATATAAAAACAGCTAACTGCGCATATTTGCAGTAAAAAAATGAAAAATTCTATAACCAAGTGCGAAGGAAGCCACTGCAAGAAGTCTTTCTAGCCTCAACAGCGTTGACTGCTATGTATGGAACGGAATACAGGTGTTTCGGGTCGTAGTGTGTGCATGCTGCTGTGCGGATCCCAAAATGTGCGCTAGCGCGCTCGGGTGTTAGGAAAGTTGGCGTACACGTAGTTGACATGTTAGCGTTATCATTCTCAGTTAACTAAGCTTACAGATCAGCGTTCCCTTGTTCTAGAATAAAGGAAAATGTTACATTTCGGGCTAAAAGAAAACGGCCGCCGCCAAAGTTCCGAGAGCCTGCACGCGATGAGGTCGTTAAAGCACTTTGTGGCAGCTGCATATAGATGCCGATAAAATGAAAAAAGAAGATGCCCCAGTATTCCGATATCTGCGATCCGGAGACCTCTAATATGGCTTGCCCCATAGCCCCAAAGTGTCAATTAGAACTCCAAGACCCGTTAAGCGATTAAGAACCGTTGGGAACAGCGCATCGAAGCTCTTGGCAGGCCGCTTCTTGCCACCCACAAAAATGGCTGGCGCCTGCTTCTCCCGAGTCCATATAGGCCACTACAGGCAACTTTCGCTCCAGCAGTTTCTCTTTAACCCCCTTTGGTCGTACCGCGACCCTCTGGGAACAGCCGATCTCGAAAGCTGCCGAAATCATGCTGTCGAAACGCGGGGACACAAGTTCGTGCTAGTGGCGTTTAGCCAGCAGTTTACATTTCCATAAGCGAAAACCAACTTGCCTTTTTTTTCTGTTCTAAACGAAGCAAGTTACTGTGCCAAAAGTTACGTTGAACGACGTACACTGTAAACAGTGCTGCAGTGAAATACGGGAAATTCCTTGGCAGTCCCATTTCCGTGCATTTGACCGCCAACCCGACGGTACGCCGTCATTTTGTCAGGCGTAAACCACAACGTAATGCACACATCAGCTGGTCTATCGAATCGCTTTGTCATCACGAGCAATTTCTATTTTTTCATATGGCATTTCTGACTTCCCCCCTTCTTATTCACTGCGACTGAAATGTCATGTCGCGATGACGCCAATGATTTGTCAATAATAATGAAAAAAATATTATCCTTAAAGTGAAGGCTCGTTTTTACAGTCAGCAGTAAAATACGGAACTCGTAGAAATGATTCTGCGGAACCCCAGAAGGAGCAGTGCATGGAGCCCTATATAGCGCACATTTATTTCATTGACGTGAAGCCAAATATGCGAGTCGTTTTGAGAGTTCTGCGAAAACCGTCAAGGTGGAGACAAGTAATTAACAAAGGGAAAATCGGACACCGACCCAATCGTAGCAATGGCTACAAAGCAAATCCGTACGGTTTCCTCGAAAGAAAAGCTTCGCAGTTCGCAAGAAAAATTCGTCCTGTTCCGGGACCACCAAGTTTCCGGGGCAACCGCTCTACCATCTCAGCTAACCACGCGGCTAGCAGATGGGAAGGCAATCGTAGCTATTGATATGGTTGGGCGGATGTCCGATTTTCCCTCTACTAATGCGCGTCGTTGTATATCGTACGCATAGCTAGGCCTACTGTCTAGTGTACCCGCGCTAACTAGCGTACAGACGCCGTCTGCCGCCGATCAAGGAAGCGCTGGCTAAGAGAAAGAACGGGGTGCAATGTAGATGAGCATGGAAGGGCTAAGATAGCGCTAAGCCATTGAATATTACGTAGGCACTCACCGGTTAGCTGGGGCAACGTTCGATTGAGCCTGCCTGCGCGAACTGGACCAAACCTCGTGACCTTCTCGCGCATAGTGCGCGCGCTGACCGTACACGCGTGAACGCGTTCCAAAAGACGAAGACTGCGACGCCAAGTCTGGAAAGACAGCGCGCATAGAACGTTGCGTACACGATGCCACGTAATACCCTCTGATTCTTTCACGAGGAAAAATTATGCCGCGCGTCCATGTCGAAATCACGACAGCTCGACAACGCCAAATGCGACGGCCGAAACGCACCTCCGGCGCCCGCAAATTGCCATGGCAACGGAAGGAACGCTGGTAGAGCAGCAAGAAAAACGTGATCTCCTAAAATGTGCTAGCGTTGAGGCGGAGGAGGGACGGTTGGACGATGGTTGCAGAAATCGCAATGCTGTGCACGCTAGGCCTACTACCTTGCACAACCGCAATCTACAGTCGATTGTTGACCCGCGGGGTCGCACGGGGAACAGAGCACCGCGTAGACGCGCATGCGCGAGAAATCATGAAAGGTAAGCCGGCGCAAAACGCGTAAGCACTCACCGAGAATGGTGTGGAACTCCGCCATGAGCCGGGCTGTGCGCACTCGGTCGGATCGCCCGTTCTGTTCTCGTGGCTGGCGCCTCGCGCTTACGTCACGTGGATCGCGCTCTGATTGTGACGATGATTGCGACGCTGACCTGAAAAAGAAAAGCGCGCCTATATAACGCCACCTACGCTCTCGGTCGCGTACCCACTGATGCTTTGAGCGTTACAAGTTGTGCAGATTCCACACACGGTCGGAATCGGCGCACACATGTTCATTAGCGTATGTCACATGCGTTCATTAGCCAGCAAGGAGAAATGGCGCGTTAAGACAGGAGAGGCGCCGCGCGTTTGACGATGGACGATTCTCTCAGCCACCACAGCGGAACTTGCGGGGAACGTGCAAGTTTTATTCAGGATTAGAACGCGTCGAATCGCATGGTGGCACCATTTGCTCGACCTTGTAGAATGTAGAAACGCCCCACAGCTCCTCAGTACTATAGAGAGCCGCACAGCAAACTTTCGGCGACGAATGCACTCCGTAACTTCCATCCCCATCGTCAGCATGAAAATGCGCGCGATAACTTTTTCAAGTAAACTGCCGCTGTGTCACGTTGCTTAACGCGCCAAGGGGCTCAAATGGCTTGCTTACACAAAGGAAACTCGTGTGAGAAGTTTTCTAGTTTAAAAGATGTAA
The DNA here is from genome assembly GCF_038994185.2 of Dermacentor albipictus. Lineage (NCBI taxonomy): Eukaryota > Metazoa > Arthropoda > Arachnida > Ixodida > Ixodidae > Dermacentor > Dermacentor albipictus. The sequence goes on along the minus strand of NC_091828.1, from coordinate 95,692,167 downwards.
TGTATCTTGCCACAACCCACGCACCGGAGAAAAAGAATTTGGAGGACACTTTGGAGCTCTATTACATAAATGGCATATTCACAGCCAGACAGACAATTATAAAGGAAGGAACATCACAAACCACACGAGTGGTAACTGAGACGCCAACGTTGAAGTGTTAAGAAAACTTCACGGCAGAAATAAAGAAAGCAGGTGGAACATCGCCGTTGATGCCGCTCCCGTTGAGAGGGAACGTTGTCTCCAGGAGAATTGGAGAAACGATTGCGCTCTTGTTCCTTCAGTAACGATATATACGTCAGTCTTTCAATGTCTGTCTCAGTCTGTGTTCAATGTCCTTCAATGTCTGTGGGCAGACATTGAAGGATATCTAAGTTACTCTGGTGTTTTCAGTGTTAAAAAGAAAAAAGGGCTGTGGCTTAGCTAAGGTTAAGCCCAGGATGCGAAGCATACTAGCCTTTATTTTAGTTGTTGAACCACTGTTTAGCCTGGTGAACTGCTGTTGCTTGGCTATATTTGGTTCGGCTAGACGAAGAAACAACTCATGCGTTACTCTGCTTCGCCTTCAAGAGTGGAACGCGACAGCGTTCCCGTCGACCCGCCAAGGGGTGTAAGACAATGGGCTACGGCGCAGCGACTACGCGCCCCGCATTGGACGCGGTGAGCGTCGAGCAATGCAGCGTTCGGCGCGGCAACGAAATGTGCGCCTGAGCAAGCGACGCACGAGAACAGCTCGTTTCTAAGGCAACACCGCATTCACTAGAGGCGCTTTTGTACCGCTTTAAAGCATCGTACTCGTGGCTCAGTGGTAGCGTCTCCGTCTCACACTCCGGAGACCCTGGTTCGATTCCCACCCAGCCCATCTTGCAAGAGTTTAGCCAAAGCCACCTAGAAATTTCGTTGTCGCGCCGAACGCTGCGTTGCTCGACGCTCACCGCGTCCGATCCAAGCCACCTAGAAAATGTCTAGCAGAGGCAAGCGCAGCTGCTTATATACCGCCGCGACGCCGCGAGCGACGGCGCGAATTGGAGCCCCGTTTCTCCTCTGTCGTGACGTCACGGTGTCACGTGGTATGGCATGGGGTCAAAGGTCAGTGAAGGCAACACCGCCGCGCCTGAGGAGCTGGGTTGTGCTCTCGTAATATGCTTCGCATAAAAAAGTTAATGCCATTCCACTCAGTGAGGGCGGATGACCAGCGAAGCTGCGTATGTGGACCCCTTAATGACGAACTATATATGGTCGTGCATTAGTACAATACTCGAAGTGCACCGGCTTGCGAGACCGTTTATAGTGTCCCTGTGCATAGTGTCCCGCCCACACGCACTCAGTGCTCACTTTCTACCCTTTTCCTCTTTCTATTCCCCTTTCCACCACCCCCAGTGTAGGGTAGCAAACCGGATGCTCTTCTGGTTGACCTCTCTGCCTTTCTTATCCTTGCTTTTGTCTCTGTCTCTGTATATGGCCGCGCCTCAAACGCCTTATGCGCATAAATGGAAGGCTAGGCGCGCCTAGTCGCTCCTCCGCGATGTTGGGCCTCGGAAGATGATGAGGCGCGGGGGGGATACATATCCATGCATTGTTGCGCAACGTGGCACGAAACCATCTATTAACGAATCCCGGCACGTAGAACATACGCGCCCCTCACCGGACACCAAGGGCACTCACTGCTTCGTTGTAGCCAAGGCAATCGTGCATTGGTCGACGTCCCGCAGTGCAGTAATGGTAGCGAGGTCACTGGAAAATAGCAAGCGGTCACACTACAACGCAGGCCCCGCAAAATTCGCTCTCCGTAAACTCCATCCGAAACCTGGCCGTTCCTCCGGTGAAACCTTCCAAGTCTGCGGGATTGGGGCCACATGGGCGGTTCGCATTTCACTCCGCCTCGCGGTGCTGCCGGGCAGCACGCTTACGAGACCGAGCCGGATATCCAACTCCGGCTGGTGAACTTGGCGGAGGACGTCGCGACTAGGCATGGCCTGGACGCCACAACCGGCAGCCTGAAGGCCTCCCACAACGCTGCTTTTTAATTTGTTTTTTACTTTTGGCCTTCACATCAATAAACGTTTTTCCCCACCGCCACGGGACCGCCACCACCGGAGAGCGGAAGCAAAGGAACGGAGATAAGCAAGCGCTTGGAACGCCGAGAAAGAGACGGTGGTGCGCACGTAGACATGGCCAGAGCGAGTCAATGTGTAGGATGTTTTCTTATGACCTTAATCATAGCCACCTAGGCCTAATATCTGATGCTCATTTTGATAGATTTTAAAGTATTTTTGCAAGTTGGCGGATCACTTAAAGCCTCCTTCACCTCCGCCGCGGGTCGACCCGGCATTGCACTATCTTCGGGATCGGCCCACGTGTGGGGAGAAATTCACGATCTGCACGGCCCGATATACGAACGCAATTTTTTTAGAGAACCTAGCCGTATACAGCTTCGCTGTCAATAATCAACGCTGTCACAAGATCTCGTTTAAGAAACAAGCCAGCGTTCTCCAACAATGCATTTCACCTGCGAGGCTCGACTCTTGAAGTTCTTTGTAGCCTCAGAACAGTGTTTCCTCGAACGCTGCGTCCGCAGCCCTGCGCGCGCGCTTTCTTTAGAAATCACTGTTGCAGTGGGATTATCATTTCTTAGATCACGCTCCCACGAGTGGGAATAATCAACGTTGTCTGAGCTATGTGCGATTAAACGCGTCGGCTCACAGTTTCGCTCGGGATCTCGCGTGCCGAACCTTGTCCGCAGATGCGGACGGCGTGAATGAGGAGGAGAGACACGAGGAACCCTGCGAGACTTATTATGAAATAGCCCATCGGTATCGCTTGAGGCGTCGCGCGCTCCCACCACCGGCCAAGCAACTCGACAAAACGCAAGCGGTCGCGTTTCGCCGACTTCAGACAAACACATACCCACACCGAAAATACATTAACAAAATCACAGGGGGCAAGGAAAGCGACAAATGTAGGCTCTGTTCAGAAACAGGAACACTCACACACATAATGTGGGAATGCACCTCGCTCCCGTTCTCTCATCCCCCCGTCAGCAGCGAGGCTGAATGGACAGCCTGGCTCGGTTCCGGGGACGTCGACCGACAACTTGAACTGGTGGACTGGGCGGAAAAGGCCAAGCAGGCCCAGGGCCTTACTTGAGCCCAAACCCTCAGCCACGTCCCTCTTTACCCTTCCCCCTTTCAATAAAGTTTATCACCACCACCACCCACGAGTGGGCTGCACACTGTCCCTAAACGACAACTGAAGACACGGTCAGTCCCAGTGCGCACCGTCCGGCCCATCGCCAAGTTATGCAAGAGTATCCGTGAGTGCTCACGCATTGTGCATCGGATCAGCCAGCCACCGTTGCTCGTTTCAATGTTGCAGCCAGAAAGGATGAATAACCTTTGTAGGATTGAAGTGGTGACAGCCCGATGTTACGGAGGTCAGGCGAACCACCAAACCGTTGACGGCAGCAAACTCACGCGTCGCCTTCTATTTCACATGTACGCCCGCGTTAGTCGACGCCGGAGCATTGTTATCTGCAATGTCCGCATGATGGAGCCGTGACCTCTACCATAGAGAAAGAAAAAGACTCTATGCCTGTACGTCTGTGCGTTTGTATGAATCCACTAGGCCAATCAGGTGTGATCACGCCACCTGTGTTCCGCCAATCAAGTGTGACCACGCCACTCCTGTAACAGCCAATGGTACGGTGCAACCTGTCTGGGACACGCTATTCAAGTCGAATAAACGCCACGTTGGCCAGACCCTCTTACCCGGATGGAGCGTCTCCGCCAACCTCGCTGCGTCATCCCCCTGGCGTCTTTCCTTTCCCTAGATCACTATCATCCTGGACGCTAGGCCCTACTGACAACCGGCGTCGGGTGCGACGCTGCACAATGGCGACGAGGACTTGGAAGAACTTGCCGTGCCTCAGATGCAGTAAGTGACAACGGTACGCATCTACGTCACTTCTCTACCATTTCCTCGCATGACTCCGGAGAATTCTCCGAATGCTTCAGCTTACGTCGGCCTATAGGCCTTCTTTCTTCGTTTACGGCCCTCTTCGGCGACACGATATTGCCTTCCTTCTGCTTCCCTAGCCCTACTTCTGCTCCCGACGCTGCGGAATGGCGTGTCTCTCTTTAAACCGTTGCTCGAATTACCTGAAAATAAAGATGCGCACCTCGTATTTTGCTCTCAGCGATGACGTTTTCGTGACGGCTATCACCAGGAGTTCGAAGAGCCGCGTTTCGTTTGTAGAACTTAGAACTGAAATAAATTACCTCTCAGCCGTCAGCTGTCACTCACACTTTGTCAAACGGTTGCACGTAAGCGAGCAAAGCTTTCGCTACATTCGATTCAGCCTCTGAATTTGCTGTCTACACCAATTTAACCTTTCAGTAAAGTTTGGCGTCTCGGAAGACGACGACGACGAAGTACACGAGCTAGCTGCACAGACGCTTGGTACAAGCGTGCCTCACGCGGTGAGAGCTCGCGCTCGCTTGTTCCAGCGCCTGAGCTACGGTCTGCCGACACGCTCCCTATTCCTCGGAATTTATCTTCGGCAGCCGCCAGTGGCTGTGCAGGCGCAACTATTCGCGGCGAGGCAGTCTCGGGGCTTGCTGGCTTGCAACCGACACTCCGCCGACTTCGAGGAACGGGATGGCGCATGACGATCGATGCCCGACTTTGGACAGCGGCCAGCTCCGGCTCCTGGAAATCCTGGTAGGCGAGGCTGCAATTCTTCCTCCAAGCTAACGAAATTGTGGACGCTTTGCGAGAAGAGGAAACAGAGTGCGAAATAACTTGCCCAGTCTTTACATTATCTATAGGTGTATTACGACGCTTTTCCACTGTCGACAGTGAGGCCAGGTTAACACAGATGTGCTCCACCCGTTTCTGTGACCGTGTCGGTGCCGATGTCTCTCCGCAGCGCGGGTCAGAAGAGCGTCGGTGGCCGGTGCCTCCACGAAAACGCGACGCGGGCAGCGTTAAAAAATGAGCAGTGGCCGGCGTAGCGCTTTTTGAGGAGAAACCGCCGAGGAAGCGTCCTCTCCCGTCGTACGTCGGTGCCGTCATGGTCCGGATGACGGGTGTGGGAATTAGGCATAACTAGTGGAGCAACCGAAATTGTACAGACAGGATTCGGTTTGCGATGAAGCTTTGGGACGCTTATCGTGGGAAGATCATCTCGCTCAAATGCGACAGTGGGTGCATTTCCGTGGAAGGGCTTTTGGACTGGGCAAAGCTCCACCATTGCTAATACAGCATTCGAATTCACGCACTGGCAGCGATATATATTAAGGCTTTAGGAACTGGAAGTTCTGATCACTGCGTTATGGATCGGCTTAGTGGCAAGATAATGGGAGAGCGGTTTCCCAGCTCTACACAAAGCCCCCCGCCCCCCCCCCCCTTATATAGAGATACACCTTAAGCTCGAGGAAGCTTTAGCTCGGGTGCTCTTCGCATGTAAAAGGATAATTCGTTTTTCTCGGCAACCACTGCTTCAACTTTGGCGAGATTTGTTGGATTTAAAAGGAACACTTAAAATATAGTGACTGTTTCAAATTTTCGATGTAAATTGTCAACATTTTATTAACAATTGACAAGAATCAAAAGTGTTTAGGAAACTAAACTATGAAGTTTACAAATCTCTAATTCAGGAACGAAAAATGATATCAGAATTATGTTAATTGCGTCTGAATTCTGTTAATTATTGCATCTGATAGTAAATCTAAAGCGGACACAGTGGATATGTTAAACATGAAAAATTCAGTATATGGATATACAGCTTTTGCAGAACCCTTGTACTCAACGTAACACATTCACGTAGATATAAATTGACATATTATATTTGACCACTTTAAATGATCTAATGGATGCCGTTTAAAAAACCGCGATATTTGTTGCGAAAACATATCCTTCGAATGTCAAATCAACTTGCGAAATAAATTGTTAGGGATAAATACGTACGTAAACATCTACCACACATGCACGAAAAGTTAAGGCACGGATTACCATTAGCAGCTTCCGCGCCAGGCAAGTATTCCGATGACTGAAATAAAGCTCGAAACTTTTTACATTGCTGTATTTTTAACCAAACTAAGCGCAGACAACGTTTGCAATGTTATTTTATTCAAGATGTGGACGATTTTTGTAGAAATTTCGCTTGTTTACACTGCACCTTGCACCATACGAATAGTATAAGAGAACATCAGCGTTCGCCTGCAGAGCACGCTTTTGAAATACTCCGGTTTGTGTCCAGTGTTAAGCAATAGACGGCACCACTCCCGAAGTCTTAGATTCAATATCGCCATAATTACCAAGCGCCAATGCTTACGTAATAACGCGGTGCTTTCCGCGTTCCGCTCTAAACCGCCACGCTGCCGCCGTGGGGTGACTTGGCAATACAGTGGTGACAGTGGCAATACTTCGTAAAGTTGGCAAGAGCGAGGATGACAATGGGTAGCTGTACGGAAGACGACGAATGCTGTCGCCATAAGCCCAGATGAAAAAGGCGAATCAAAGCGAATTTTAAAGCTAAAGCTTGACTTAACGACAGGTTACTCAAAAGAGCAACAATCAAAGCCCCACCGCAGTTTCAGGAAAAGCGAGAACGTTTAAAAATGTAACCCGAGGCTTCCTGCTGAACTCGGACGCTTTGTATATGGCTAATAGGGTGGAAAAGGTCGGCATGTGATTATTTGGCAATTTGTTAAAGCCTACAGGAAGTCCGTATTTGCATGCCCGTTTCGTCCAAAGAGTGGGTACGCACTTCCTGTGACACGTGGTAAATACGACGTTGGGTGACTGTTTAAACGAAGCTTTCAAGCCTTACCGTCTTTACATAGAGATACATTTGAGACGTGCCAAATCGTACTCTTTTCGTTTTTCTTTCCTTAGGCTCATGACAGCGCGCATTTCCAACGATGCATCCTACGTGCGTGACATGCGGGCAACACCAACAAGCAGTCACGGTACCTAGCAGAGAGAAGGCCTGGTGTCTTCAGCAAGCCTATAGAGGTGAGTGTGCTCGCATCGGTGACGAGGCAATCGCCTGGTTTTTGTTAACATTCAATCTCGAAGTAGCGTCGAGACTCTTGAATGTCGACTTTCTCTGCGCTGACGTAATAGTACTGCACCGCTGGTAAAATAAACCAGGGGACCACGGTTTACGACGATTTCCAGCGCATGAACAGCTTTGGCCGTATTGGCGCCCATGCCTCTCTAGGAAATGGGGGCGCCTATTCGCTAAGAAAGTTCTGAAAATTTGAAACGTAATGCAGGACATGGTTATTTGCGAAAGGGCCGATCAATGCTGAAGTACTTGTATTTGAAAAACACAGGCAGGTACACCGACCATGATATTTTCGAATGCCACCGCCCAGCGCCAAGTAGTTTTGGCAAAGGACTCTTGTTAACGTCACAATCACGACCTATCTAATCTACTCGTGAAACGTTTAGTTTGCAATGTCCTGCCTATTGTAGACCGGAATGAGCAGTCTATCTTAGTGCGCACGACTTCTCTATCAAATATACGACTGATGCGCATCCCGCATCTCTTCTTATTACTTTTCTTTTTAGCTTTCCCTGATACGTGATGCAGCAGGCTTGCAGGTTAGGTTCAATGCATAGGTGTGTCGCATGCTACTGAGTACCCTGACTACTTAACGATGTTGGGAAAGATGGCAGCTCCTACACCTGCCTAGACCACCCGCTTACAGGCGAATACGTCCATACTGCTCGATCTTTGTGGCGATGAGAGAAATAAATGGGAAAAGGAGCCTTCACTTCCTCTCATCGCACGCTCATGAGGGGGCACAGATAATGTCAATTCATTATTATTTACATCAACTCATTGTTATGACGCTGCAAGCCCTAAAGAGATGCACCCGAGCAAAGAAAGCTTTTTTTTTATTTCTACAGAGAAGATGGGCCTCGAGCCATAAGCGTTGCCAATGTGTGGGCATTCTAACGCTAAACCCTTGCGTGCCTCATTCTGTGAATGCTCAACCAATGACCTATCCAACGGCGAGGAGCTGCCTTTGCATAATGTCTCTTTGTCTTGTGATAAAAAATGAAAGATGAAGCAAAGCTAAATATCGATATCGAAAACCCCATGCTCTTGGACAGCACTGCGGGACTGTGCCTAGTGTGGCGTTTGGCCTTTGCGTGCTGCATACGTCGGACGCTGGGGCATCCGACGAAGATACACCCCGTGTAGGTCTGTGCGAATGGTGTCGTCGTAATACAAGAAAGGTTTTGAAGAATTCCTCTGTTAAAAGTGACAAACAGCGCAAGTTGATTCTGATTGACAACAAAAACGTTAGGACGTAGAACAAGTACTTTCCAGCGTATGAATACGTAAATTTCCTAACGGTGCCAATACAGTCGCCGTGCTGCGTACTTCTACTGACATGTATGCCCTGACTGCTAGCATTAGCGAAGGTAAAAGCGAGGATATCGCCATTCCCATACCGTTCTTTCCAGAAGTGACCGTATTTCGGGTGGACCAGTACAAAAGGAACACGCATACGCAATGCCAAGTCTCAGTACGAGGTGCTTGCAGCGTAAGGGCGCAATAATGGAGTTACACGCGTGCTCGCACATCCGGTGATATTTTGTCTCCACTTGTACCTGTCGTTTTGCCTACAGAGTGCATACACGCTATTTACAAAAAAATTAGTTTGAAGTATATGTGCATTTTTTTCGTTCGGTTTCGTTTTACTACAAAACGATGTGAGTTGTAGTTGTGGACCCCGGAGCCCCTCAAGCTGCTCCAAGGCAGCTTTTTGTCCCCGGCCTTTTTCTCTGGGAGAAATAAATGAATCTAGAATCTTGAACCTTGAAGGAACGCGTCTAGTCTTTAAGCGCGAAAGTTGTCTTCAACATACCATTCAATTTGCAGTCGCAGACCTCTAGGCAATCTTTCCACTTACTGTTGCAAAATCGCTTTTGTTAACGTAAGCCTCACGGGGTAGCATGCGCATAAAACCATCAATCACTTTGTAAGCGTGAATCCAGCGGCTGTACGCAAACGTGCGGCTCCTGCTCGTGACTGCTTGCGCGTGTTCGCTGCACTTCCTGTACAGCTGTTGCAGCTGGTGGTTCTGTCACCGGGCACACTTGATCTTCGCCATCTTCACCTTTGTGTTGGCCGGCACTGTTCCACTCATCGGACTGGACGTACTGCGGAAGCGGTGCACGATGAGTCCAGTTGATGAAGAGCCCCGCTCCGCGAGCCCGGCAGATACCGTGGGCAAGACCACGTGGGCCCCGCGTATAGTCGGCCCCTGCCTTGCGGAAGCGTGGCGCGGCTGCGTGCGTATTAGACAATATAGTTATATATTTGTGGCCAGATTTGTTAATCAGATATCAATGTGTGGAAAAAATTTTCTTGGAATATCAAATCAAGTTGCGAAATAATTCGTTAAACATAAATATACGTAAACATTTACCACACATGCACGTAGTTAAGGCAAGGATTAACATTAGCATCCTCCGTGCTTTACTATTATCCAGAGTTCTGAAGAAAAGTACGAACACTTTTTATTGCTAAAATAAAACGAAAGTCGTTGCAGACGATGTTTTCAGTATTTTTACTCAAAGTGTCACAAATTTAGCAGAACCACGGCTTAACTAGACTGTATTCACAGGGCGATAGGTCTGATCGGAGAGCATGAAACTCAATGTTAGCTTGCACAGCAGGCTTCGAAATACTCCATTTTTTTCTCTTGTGCACACAAAGACATCCATCGACAGATGACACCACTCTTGAAGTCCGAGATGCAGAATGTCATGATAATTACCTATCGCCGAGGCTTGCGCGATAACACAGTGGTTTTTGCGTCCAGCACCAGAACTGCATGCTTCCACCCTGGCGGGACTTCGAGATCCGTGGCGATAGTTTGTATGTTGGCAAGAGTCAGGCTGACCACGGGGAGCTTTGCTTAAGACGACGAGTGCTGTCGTTATAGGCCTAGAGGAACAAACGAAATAAACGATAGCAAATTTAAAGCCTAGATATGGATTTAATATGAAAATACCTGCTGCTAACTGCTACAGCAACAAAATAAAATCCTAACAGCAATTTCAGAAAAAAAAACAAGAACGCTTGAGCATGCATCCCAACGCTCCCTTACGAACTAGGCCGCTTCGTCTAGGGCCAATGGGGAGGCAAAAGGTGGGCTTGTGCGTATTTGGCAATTTGCGAAAGGCTACAGGAAGTCGATGTTTGCGTATCTGTTACGTCAACAGTGTGCGCAGGGCACTAACTGCGGCACTTGGCAAATAACGACATTGGGTGACTGCTTAAAAGAAACGTTTGGGTTTTTCAACGCCTGCCTGGATCGCACGTCTTACCGTCTTTGAGACTCGACAAATTGTCCTGTTTCTATTTTATTTTTGTTTTTCGTTCCATAGGCTCATGACAGTGCGCTTTTCTGACGATGCATCCTACGTGCCTGGCATTGGGTGGACGCCAAGAAGCAGGCCCAGTACCAAGCCGGGGGCACGCCTGGTGTCTTTAACAAACCTATAAAGGTAAGCGTGCCATAAGCGGTGACGAGGCAATCGTGTGGTTCTTGCATACATTTTAGCCGTGAACGTCGAGTTTCTCTGCAGTGACGTAATAGTACTGACTGCTGCTGAATACTGCAGGCATTACCGATAAGGATAATTTCCAGCATATGAACATCTTTGGCCGTCTCCATAAGAAGTCAGGACGCCCTGTCGCTCAGGAAGTTCTGAAAGCTTTAAATTTTGAGGACTTCCTCAGCGATGGGGCCAAACAGTGTGGAACTACTCACGTTCGAAGAAAACGCGCAGGCATACCAACCATGATATTTGAGAATGCAGCCCGCCAGCGCCAAGTTATTGGCAACGGGCGCTTATTAACCTCACTATCACTACCTACGTAATCCGCTTGCGCAACGCTTTAGTTTGCAACGCCCCGATTTTCGCAGGTCGGAATGCGCGGTCTACCTTAGTGCGCGCTACTGCTACCTAAATTAATCTACGACTGATGCGTATGCCGTATCTCTTCCGATTAGATTTTTTGTTACTTCGCGTGATATACGATGTAATACCCTCACATGTTAGGAGGTTCACTGCAGAGGTGTGTCGTATGCTGCTGTATACCGTGGCTGCTTATCGATGTTGCGAAACATAGCAGTGAGTAGAGCTCCGTAAACTATTCGCTTACGCACAAGTACGTCCACGCTACTCGATCTAAGTAGAGATGAGAAGAAATAAATGGCAAAATGAGCCTTCATGTCACCTCATCGCACGCTCAGGACGCAGTACAGGCAATGTGTAGTCGTTATTGTTCACATAACTGATTGTTATGACGCTCAAAGCCCTAAACAGATGTACCAGAGCGAAGAAAGTGTCTTATTTCCACTTAGAAGATCGGCCTGACGCTAGAAACGTTGGCAAAGCATTGGTGTTGGGAATTGCTCTAAAGGTAAATTTTCACGTGTCTCAATCAGTGAATGTTTTACCACTGACCTGTCGAACGGCAAGGAACTGCATCTGCATAATGTCTGTTCGCATCGTGATACCCACTTCAATATCAAGCAAAGCTAAATATCTGTATGGAAAACTCCAGCTCCGGAACATCATTGGGGGACTGTGCGTAGTGGAGCGTTTGTACGCTGCATATGACCGCCGTGGTTGTATCCGATGAAGCACCAACCCACGTAGATCAATGCAAATTGTGCCGTAATCGAAGAAGTGTTTGAAAGAATTCCACGGATAAAAGTGAAAAGCAGCGAAAGTTGAGTGTGACTGACATGAAACCACTTTGGAACTGAAAGTAGATAATTTGCAGCGTAGGAATACATCAATTTCCTAACGGTGGCCATACAGTCACCGTGGTTTGTTTGTATTTCTACGGACATGTATTCACTGATTAGCTTTAGCGAAGCTAGAAACGAGGGTGTCACAATTCTCACAGCAGGCTTTCCAGAAGTGACCGTATTGGCAGGCACTCCTGCACCAAATGACACGCATGCGAAATACCACGTCCGAGTACCAGACGCTTAGTACGCAAGAGAGCAAGAACGCAGTTTCACACGCGCTCGCATACCAGGCGATATTTTGTCGCCACCTTTGCCTGAGATTTGGTGCACAGAATGTATATACATGCTGTTTACAGAAAAATAGTGTGAGGCATATTTGCACTGTTTTCATTTCGGTTGCACTTTACTACGAATCGATTTCAATTGTCTAATGAAAGCATCAAGCCTTTAAGCGCGAAGGCTGTCTTCCAAATACCGTTCACTTTGTAGTCACGCGCCTCTAGGCAATCTTTCCGCTGACTGCTGCAATAATCCCTTTTGTTAGCATACGCCTCACGGCCATACGTACATAAAACATGTACAAAACACGTACATAAAACCATGTACATAAACACGTACATAAAACGATAAATCCCTTTATGAGCGTGAATCTAGCGGCTGCACACAAAAGTGCGGCTCCTGCTCGTGACCACTTGCATGTGTTCCCTACACTTCCTGTCCAGGTGCTTCGGCTAGTGCTGCATTCGCCGGGCGTGGTGATATTGGCCATCTTCACCTTTGTGATGGCCGGCACTGTTCCACTCATCGGACTGGACGTACTGCGGAAGCGGTGCACGGTGAGTCCAGTTGAGGAAAAGCCCCGCTGCACGAGCCCGGCAAATAACGTGGGCAAGACCGCGTGTAGCCCGCGGATACTCGTCGCCTGCGTTGCGGAAGCGTGGCGCGGCCGCATGCGTATTACACAAAGAAATATTTCCGGCTAGATTTCTTAACCAATAGGAATGTTGGGAAAACATTTTCTTGGAATATCAAATCAAGTTGCGAAGTTATTCGTTAAACAGAAATATACGTTAACATTTACCACACATGCGGGTACTTAAGGCAAGTATTAACATTAACACCTTCCGTGCGTTGCTATTATCCGGAATTTTCACAAAATGTAGGAACATTTTTATTGCTGTAATTAGATGAAAATTAGTGCAGACAGTGTTATTCAAAAATTTAAGCGGTCAGTAAAATTTTATTCAGTGTTTACATTTTTGAATAATTACAGCTTAACGACACTGTATCTACAATGCGATAGGTATGATTAGAGAACGTGAAACTCTGTGTTCGCCTGCAGAACATGTTTTCAAATACCCCTAGTTGTCCCTTGTGTCCATCTAAAGACACCCATCGACATACGTCACTACTCTTGAAGTCTGATAAGCGAGATGCCACGATAATTACCTATTGCCTAGGCTCACTCAATGACAGTGGTTTGTGTGTTCAGCACCAAAACTGCATGCTGCCACAGTGGCGTGAATTCAAACTCTCGTGGCCATTTTTGGGAAAGCTTCGTGATTCTTTGATCTGTGGAAAGAACGCGAATGACTAAAGGGAAGTGTACCGAAGACGACGACTGCTGTCATCGTAGGACTCGATGAAAAACCCTAACAAATTCCAACCGTACAGCTGGATTTAAAACCAAACTTCTTGCTGGTAACTGCGGCCGCAATAATATAAAATCTCCACAAGCATTTCGAAAGAGAACAAGGACGTTTAGGAATGCATCCACACGTTTCCGGATGAAATTGGCCGCTTTTTCAATAGAGAGAGAGAGAGAGAGAAATGGCGTTAAATGGTCGTGAAGGTACTAAGGGCCTGGTCCGGGTGTTCATAGTCAATAGATGGCAATAGGACGGCACGTGACTATTTCGCAATTTGTTACAGGCTGCCGGAAGTAAATATTTCCCTCAACGATTAAGTCAAAAGTGGGTGGGGGGCACTAGCTGTGGCACTGGGCAAATGAGACGCTGGATAAATGCTTAACATAAATGTTTGGATTTCTCAACGCCTGCTTTGATCAAAAATCTTACTGCGTCTGTAAGTACGGATAAATTTTATGCATTCCAATTTCTCCTTTTTTTTCATTTTTTGTTCCTTAGACTCACGAACAGGGCGCGCTTCTCGCGATGCATCCTGCGTGGCTGACATTGGGGCCGCGAAAAGAATCAAGTGCAGCACATAGCCGAGACATTCCCTTGCGTCTTCAGCAAGCCTGTAACAGTAATTGTGCTCTAATAGGTGGCGATACAAATGTGTGGCCTTTGCGTACCTTTTATATAAAGCAGCGCAATAGTCTTAAATATCGACTTCCCTTGCAGTGACATAATACTGAACAACGGTTTATAATTCAGAGATGAACGATTGCCACATCGACATTGTGAAAACTCTGAAATCGGTTCTGGCCCAAATCGTGCAAATTGCCGTTGTATCTGCCGTTGTATTAACAAACAGAAGCTTATAGAACATGATGAGCTGCCAGATTCATTATGTACTGGTTAGCGAATAGAAGCCAAATTGTGTAATTCTTGCGGCACATTAACCTTCAAACAATCCATTCTCACAATTTTACGGCGAGAAAAGGTGGCGCTATTGTTCACATGCGCCTTCTACGACTTTAAAGTTTCGTTTGTTCCAAATATTGCAATCGCTATTTTAACTTCGCAGTATTTTACGCCCGCTGTCTCTAGAGGACCTTGTAAACAGGGACAAGTCTTGCCAAGTTTTCAAAGGCACAGGGTTGGGCAATCAACAGCAGGCATGCTTTAGAGCGTGTATTTCTTGCTGTACGTGCAAGCTATTGTTCTATTAGTTAGCTATTGTACCCCTTAGTTCGTTCAGTCATCGTACCAATCCTCGCACCATTATATGTACCAAGCGCTAAGGCTCGCGTAATAACGTTGTGCTTTGCGCCTTCCACTCTATAACTGCACGCTGCCGCCGTGGGGCGACTTAGAGCTCCGTTGGCAATAGTTGGTAAAGTAGGCGACAGTAAGACTGAACGTGGGGAGGTATGCTGAAGACTTCGAATGCTGCCGCTAAGAGCCCAGATGAAAACGGCGAATAAAAGCGAATACAAAACCTACAGCTACACTTAATATCAGGTTACTCAAAGAAGCAAAAAATCGAAGCCCCACCGCAATTGCGGAAAAAGCAATAACGTTAAGGAATGTATCCCGATGCTTCTTCACGAACTGGGCCGCTTTTTGTGCCCAGTGGGGTGGGAAAAGGCCGGCATGTTAATATTGCTACAGGCCCGTGGTATTCGATTGTTTGAACGAGGCGCGTGGGCGCCATCTCTCGAGGAATGAGGAGGAAGAACGCTATCTGGCTCTCGAGCTGTCGGGTGAACTGGCCAGCGCTGCATTATCCCTTGTGAATGTATTTTGTAAATAGTCTCCACTTTTTATTCTTCGTGCGCTTAACAATATTTCGAAATTTGTGAAAACCTACAGGAAGTCCCTATTTGCGTGCCCGTTACGTCCAAACAGTGTGCACGGATCGACTGTGAAACTACGTAAATACGACGTTGGGTGACTGTTTAAAAGAAACGTTTAGCTTCATCAAGTGTTACGGTCTTTACATTCAGATACCTTTGAGACGTGCCAAATTGTGCTTTCTTTTTAATTTTTCGTTCCTCAGGCTCATGACAGCACGCATTTCTAACGATGCATCCTGCGCGCGTTACATGCGGGCGACACCAACAAGCACTCACGGTACCTAGCAGAGAGCACGACTGGTGTCTTTAGCAAACCTATAAAGGTGAGTGTGATCTGTGAGCTATGAAAAGAAGAATGATGGGTGTAACGTTAAGGAATAAGAAAAGAGCAGATTGGGGGAGGCAACAAACGCGGGTAAACGATATCTTAGTTGAAATCAAGAAAAAGAAATGGGCATGGGCCGGACATGTAATGAGGAGGGAAGATAACCGATGGTCACTAAGGGTTACGGACTGGATTCCAAGGGAAGGGAAGCGTAGCAGGGGGCGGCAGAAAGTTAGGTGGGCGGATGACATTAAGACGTTTGCAGGGACAACATGGCCACAATTAGTACATGACCGGGGTAGTTGGAGAAGTATGGGAGATGCCTTTGGCCTGTAGTGGGCGTAACTAGGCTGATGATGATGATGCTGATGATGATATAAGCGGTGACTAGGCAATCGTGTGATTTTTGTAAGCATTCAATCTCAAATAGCGTCGAGATTCTTGAATGTCGACTTTCTCTACACTCACTCAATAGTACTGACCACTGGTAAATATTCCAGTGACTACGGTTTACGACGATTTCCGGCGCGTGAACTCCTTAGGCCGTATGAGCACGCGCGCCTTCATAACAAATCGGGGCGCCTATCCGCTAAGAAGGCTCTGAAAGTTTGAAACCTACTGCAGGACATATTATTTGTGAAGCGCTGCATGGAGCGTCCGGAAGAGACAAAAGATGTCGCCACAAACCCGGAAGAGAGAATCAGGAAGACGATGTTTGCCCGCTGGATACTCGTCGTTCGCCTAACGTAAGCGGGCCGCGGAAACGTGCGTGCTAGGCAAAAAAATATTGCTTGCTAGATTTCTAAATAAAATGTGAAGGTGGGGAAAACGTATGCTTCGAATGTCAAATTAAGTTGCCAAACAATAGGAATATACGTAAACATTTCCGCACTTACACGTAGTTAAGACAAGGATTAGGATTAGCACCCTCCGTGCCTTGCTATTACCCCAAATTTCACAAAAAGTACGAAACTTTTTATTGCTCTGTATTGGAATGAAAGCCTTTGCAGGCAATGTTTTAAGTAATCTTGTTCTAATTGTCAGCGGATCATTCACAGTGTGAGTGGTATGATCAGGGAACATGAAACTGAACACGAAACTGAATATACTGATTTGTCTGCTGTGTCTATCGAAAGACGTCCATCGACAAACGTCACCTCTGTTAAAGTCAAGATGCAAAAAGGGCTTACGGAATAACAGAGTGATTTGTGTGTTCAGCACCAAAACCACACGCAGCTGCCGTGTGGTGATTTCAAACTCTCGTGGCCATTGTTGGGAAAGCTTGGTTTTTAAATGCTCTGTGGCAAGAATGAGAATGAATAAACGAAGGTGTCCAGAAGGCGACTATTCTTGTCGTCATAGGCCTGTCAGAAGAGTCCTCAAAAATACAAAACATAAAGCTGGATTTAAATTCAAGTTTCTTGCTGGTAACTTCTGCAGCAATAAGATCACAACCTGACCGCCATTTCGGGAAAAGCAAGAACGTTTAGGAATGTATCCCTACGTTCCCGGCGAACTCAAGCGCTTTTTCAAGAAAAAGAGAGAAATAACGGTATTTAGTTTCAAAGGAACTAAGGCCGTAGCCCGGGCGCCCAGAGCCAATGGGAGGAGGAGGGGGGGGAGGGCCATTGGTCGGCATGTGCCTATTTTGCAATTTGTTAAAGGCTATAGGAAGTCAATATTTTGGTGATGGTTACTTCAAAAGGGGTGCGTGGCACTAGCTGCGACAGTGGGTAAATTTGACGTTGGATGACTGCTTGAAAGAAATGTTTGGGTTTCTGAACGCCCACTTTAATGAAACATCTTACCATGTCTCTAAGTAAGGATACATTTTGTACGTTCCAAATTCGCATCTTTTTCATTTTTCCTTCCTTAGATTCATGGCTGTGCGCAATTCTGACAATGCATCCTGCATGCGTGACATTGCGGCGGCGCCAAGTGCCAAGGGCAAGTGACTAGCCGAGACACACGACCTGGTGTCTTTCGCAAGCCTCTAACAGTAAGTGTGCTCTGATCGGCGGTTATACAAACCTGTGGTCTTTGCGTACATCTTATGTAAAAGTAGCACCAAGATTCGTGAATGTCGACTTCGTTCGCAGGGAGGTAATAATACTGATCAGTGGCTGATTACACAGGGATGATAGATTGCCCAGGAGACAGTGTGAGATCTCTGAAATAAAGCATTTCGGGTCGTCTGTTGTAATAACAAACACAAGCGTATAGTAGATGATGAGCTGCCAGAGTAATTATGTATGGGTTAGTGAATCGAAGCAGCCATTCATGTGGTACAATAACCTTCAAATGATCCATTTTCAACATTTCACGGCGAGAATAGGCGCGTTATTGTTGACATCTTCTTTTAGGCCCTTGAAGCTTTCGTTTGTTCCAACTACCGCGATCGCTATTTTAACATCACAGTACATCACGGTCGCAGGGACAAACATTTCCTTGTTTTCAAAGGCACAGGGTAGGTAGTATCGGCAGCAAGGATGCTTTATAGCTGCTGAGTACCCCGACTGTTTAACCATGTTGGCAAACATGGCAGCTGCTAACTTGTCTAGACCACCCGCTTACGCACGAATTGGCCAATACTACTTGATCGCTACGTCTCATCGCACGCTCAGGACAGAGTACAGGCAATGTCTAGTCATTATTGACATCGACTCGTTATGATGCTGCAAGCCCTAAAGAGACGCACCCGAGCGAAGAAAAGAAACTCTTTATTTCCACAGTGACTATAGCGCCAATATTCTTGAATGTCGCCTTCGTTTGCAGTTACATCATAATACTGATAACGGTTTATAATTCAGAGATGAACGATTGCCACGGAGACGTTGTGAAAACTCTGAAGAAGTTTAGTTGTGGCCCAGATTGTGGCAAAAGAGGTGGTTTGAGATCTGCCATTATATTAACAAACAGAAGCTTATAGAACGTGATGAGCAGGTAGATTCAATATGTGCCAGTTAGCGAATAGAAGCCAAATTGTGCCATTCGTGCGGCACAATAACCTTCAAACAATCCATTCTCACCGTTTTGCCGCGCGAAAAGGTGACGCTACTTCGACATGCAACTTTTACGCACTTAACGCTTTTTTTTGGTTCCAGATATTGCGATCGCTATTTTAACTTCGCAGTACTTTGCGGCCGCTGTCGATAGAGGATCTCATAGGAGGGAGAAGCGTTGCCAAATTTCAAAGGCACAGGGTTGGTGAATCAACAGCACACACGCTTTATAGCGCGTATATGCTGTTGGACGCTTAAGCTATTGTTCCCTTATTTAGCTATTGAACCTCATAGTTTGTTCAATCCTCGTACCAATCCTGGTACCAATTCTCGTGCCATTATAATTACCAAGCGCCAAGGCTTGCGTAATTACGCGGCGCTTAGAGTGTTCCACTAACTGCACGCTGCCTCCGTAGGGCGACTTTGAGCTCCCGTGCCGATAGTTGGCAAAGTTGGCGAGAGTGACGCTGATCACGGGGAACTAGGCTGAGGACTACGAATGTTGTCGGTACAAGCACATATGGAAACGGCGAACGAAAGCGAATTTCAAAGCTAAAGCTAGACTTAACATCAGGTTACTGAAAAAAGCAAAAATCAAAGCCCCACCGCAATTTCAGAAAAAAAGGGACTACGTGTAAGAATGTATGCCGATGCTTCTTGACGAACCCAGCCGCTCTTTATTTGTCCAATGGGGTGGAAATAGGTCGGTACATTATTATTTGGCAATGTGTGAAAGCCTACAGGAAGTCCCTATTTGCGTGCCCGTTAGGTCCAAAGGGTGTGCATGGACCGGCTGCGACACTGGGTCAATACGACGTTGGGTGACTGTTTAAAGGAAACGTTTAGCTTTGTCAAGTGCTACGTCTTTACATACAGATACCTTTGAGACGCGCCTAATCGTACTTTTTCTTTTCATTTTTCTTTCCTTAGGCTCGTGACAGCGCGCATTTCTAACGATGCATCCTGCGTGCGTGACATTTGGGGTGGTGCAGAGAGCACACACAGCACCTAGCAGAGAGCACGACTGGTGTCATTAGCAAACCTATAAATGTAAGTGTGATATAAGCGGTGATGAGGCAATCATGTGATTTTTGTAAACATTCAATCTCAAATAGCGTCGAGATTCTGGAACGTCGAATTTCTCTGCACTCGCGTAATAGTACTGACCACTGGTAAATATTCCAGTGACTAGGGTTTGCGACGATTTCCGGCGCGTGAACTCCTTAGGCCGTATGAGCACCCACGCCTGCATAACAAATAGGGGCGCGTATACACTAAGCAGGCTCTGAAAGTTTGAAACCTATTGCAGGACGTATTGTTTTTGAAGCGCTGCATGGAGCGTCCCGAAGAGAGAATCAGGAAGACGATGTTTGCCCTCTGCATACTCGTCGTTCGCCTGACGTAAGCGGGGCGCTGCAACGTGCGTGCTAGGCAAAAAAATATTGCTTGCTAGATTTCTAAATAAAATTTGAAGGTTGGGAAAACGTATGCTTTGCATGTCAAACTAAGTTGCCAAACAATAGGAATATACGTAAACAATTTCTACACTTAAACGTAGTTAAGGCAAGGATTAGGATTAGCATCCTCCGTGCCTTGCTATTGCCACAAATTTCGACAAAAAGTACGAACCTATTTTTTGCTCTGTATTCGAATGAAAGCCTTTGCAGGCAATGTTTAAAGTAATTTTGCTCTAATTGTCAGCAATTCTTGGACAACTACAGCTTAACGAAACTGGATCATTCACAGTGTGAGTGGTATGATCAGGGAACATGAAACTAAACACGAAACTGAATATTCTGATTTGTGTGCTGTGCCTATCGAAAGACGTCCATCGACAAACGTCACCTATGTTGAAGTTCAAAATGCGAAAAGGGCTTACGGAATAACAGAGTGATTTGTGTGTTCAGCACCAAAACCACACACAGCTGCCGTGTGGTGACTTCAAACGCTCGTGGCCATTGTTGGGAAAGTTTCGTTTTTCAAAGTTCTCTGGCAAGAATGAGAATGACTAAAGGGAGCTGTCCAGAAGGCGACGACTCGTGTCGTCATAGGACTATAAGAAGAATCACAAGAAATACAAAACGTAAAGCTGGATTTAAATTCAAGTTTCTTGCTGGTAACTGCCTCAGCAATAAGATAACAACCTAACCGCCATCGCAGAAGGAGCAAGAACGTTTAGGAATGTATCCCTACGTTCCCGGACGAACTCAACCGCTTTTTCAACAGAGAGAGGAATAACGTTTATTACACCCAAAGGAACTATGGCCGTAGCCCAGGCGCCCAGAGCCAATGGGAGAAGGAGGAGGGGGGGGGGGGAGGGCATTGGTCGGCATGTGCCTATTTCGCAATTTGTTAAAAGCTACAGGAAGCCACATTCGGGAGACCGTTACTTCTAAAGGGGTGCGTGGCACTAGCTGTGACAGTGGGTAAATTTAACGTTGGATGACTGCTTGAACTATATGTTTGGGTTTCTGAACGCCTGCTTTAATGAAACTTCTTACTGTGTCTCTAAGTAAGGATACATTTTGTATGTCCCAAATTCGCATCTTTTTCATTTTTCCTTCCTTAGATTCATGGCTGTGCGCAATTCTGACAATGCATCCTGCATGCGTGACATTGCGGCGGCGCCAAGTGCCAAGGGCAAGTGACTAGCCGAGACACACGACCTGGTGTCTTTTGCAAGCCTCTAACAGTAAGTGTGCTCTGATCGGCGGTGATAAAAACGTGTGGTCTTTGCTTACACCTTATGTAAAAGCAGCATCAAATTTCGTGAATGTCGACTTCGTTTGCAGGGACTTAATATTACTGATCGATGGCTAATTACACAGGGGTGATAGATTGCTCAGGATACACTGTGAAATTTCTGTATTAAAGAATTTCGGGTCGCCCGTTGTAATAACAAACGGAAGCGTATAGTACATGGTGAGCTGCTAGAGTCATTATGTATAAGTTCACGGCAATAAAGGTGGCGTTATTGTTGAGATGTTCTTAAAGGCGCTTGAAGCTTTCGTTTGTTCCAGCTACCGCGATCGCTATCTTAACTTGGCAGTATATTACGGTCGCAGGGACAACCATTGCTATGTTTTCAAAGGCACAGGGCCGGTCAATAAATTGCAAGCATGCTTTATAGCGTTTATTTGTTGTTGCTCGTGTAAGGTATTGCAGTAGTATGTCGTCATGCTATAGGTTATTGTACTCATCACAGTGGCCTTTATGAAGGACTTTCTGGAGCCAGGCAAACAATAGAAAAAATCCAAGGAAATCAATGCCTTGTTTTTTTTTTGCTCTGATTTTTCGATTGTACGATTTGCAACAACATTCTTCCTATTGAATACAAATGAAAAAGCGCCCTCCCAATACGGTCCCAAACTACGGACTTCCCCCTATGGAACCACGGCTACATCTGCCAGCCTGTGCACTTAGTCCTTGTAGTGTTCCACCATGTTGACAGCTGTAGCTCAATTGCTGAAGCACAGAACTTCTTGCGGGGAGGTTGTTGGTTTGATAATTCACTTGCACGTCTTCACTGCGGCATCTGCCACAGTGTAAGCTGCTTTGGTCCGTCGAACTAAATAAATCAATCAATGATCCTGAAGCGGCATTGTGAATCGCGCGCTGACAGTTGTGTGGATGCCTCAGTGTGCAAAGGAGCGAAACGTGAACCGTAGTAAAGCAGCACTTGTATCGACATGTGTTGTCGCCACGGTTATGCGGTGAACCAGCATTCCACAAGCGTAAAAAAGAATAGCCCCACCGTTCCTGATCTGCGAAAGCTCCTCTCGCAGGCTCCTGATTGACGTGACTTGACAAGTTTGTTGTTGTAAATATGACTTGCTTCATGAAAAGGCAAGAGCTTGCATTTGGACTCTTCCTGGTGCAGTGCTTCGACACCCTTTTCAACGCTCACTCTGTAAAGTAGGGACGTTCTGAGTAAGCTGTAGTGTCGCACCAAGTTTTTTATTTAAGATTTATAAATACAAAACTGGGGGAACGTACGCTACTGGGGCGAATCTCTACGCTCACTCAAGCAATGGGCTAAGAAGCCAAAAGAATAGGAATGACAGTCCTGTTAAGAAAATGGCGGGTGGGATAACAAGTACAAAGCAAGGAGCGTCCCAGTTAAACTGAGGTAGTAGGGACAACTAGATTGATGAGTAGAGAAAGTCAGGTAAGTTGGAATCAATTCAGGATATCTGAGCGCCACAACTGGACAAAGACAAAAAATAGAGGTGGTCAGAAGCGCTGTCTATAAGTTGAATTTTTTAATGCAAACTCAAGGACATATATATAACGAGGATTGGGCGTTATAAAAACAGCACCAAATGCACCACGCAATTCTAAGAAAGAAAAATTTCTGCAAATATTGTGGCTTCTTTTCCTCAAATACCGTGCTTATATTCATGCTGCCATTCCTGCCCTAAGAAAAATCTTAGTTTGTTGAATCATCATACACCTCATTGCTCCCAGATTTATACGCGTAGCAATTGACATGAAATATCCGAATTTACGAAGAATTTCAGCATTTCAGCTGCTGCCTCTATAGGAAGGCTGTGTCCTGGGTACGAAAGCACGGTGTGTATTCACTGAGAAAGATGAGAAGGTAATGTACGACATGCTGTTTGCGAAAGCAGTCAACCGTTGGCAGACTATCCGCGTCCGAGGTGCACGGCGAACAAACTATTTGCATTTCAAGAACGCGTGCATGTTCACCAACCATGATATTTTGGGAGGCAACCGACCAGCAATTTAAGGCCTAAGCACACTTAGCGTATTGACCCCGCAAGTATGTCCGTCGGTCTGTCTGTCCATCCGTAACGCCTATCATACTGCGCTCCATAAAGATAAACAGAATAAATCCTAAAATGAATAACTTGAAAATGTTTGGGCTGAACATCCGCACTTGCAGATGGTGAATATATCTGAGCCTTAAATATTATTTCCTAAAAAGTGTTGTAACGGCGCTACAAAACAAATGTCTGAGGAGGACATTTTCCGTGAAGGCTTTGCGGAAATATTTGGTGACGGTGAAATAACAGCCAGCTCTAGGACCACATGTAGAGCCGACTTCTATGACATTGGCAAAATTCTGGTTTGCCTAAGTTGAATTATAAGCACGCCACATACCCGATGCTTCTCGGTGGTCGCGGGATGCACCTTCGTTGAGAGGTTCCCTCACAGACCGAAATTCCACCAATCTCTGAGGCCTCCTGCGCAACAGAGAGAGATAAGCACTCAATGAGTTGACAAGGATAACTAGTCATGTAGTATTATTGTGAAAGTCTAAAGTGGCTTGTGGCAATGGCTCATACCCGAAAAAAGCGGCGCCTAGTCCAGCAAGAGAAAGAACTAGTCTCATATCCCCTTAAGCAAGCAAAAATAGGTAGTGCGCTAGGTACTCGCATGTGTCATTGAGGAGTTCGACATACAACGCCATGCAATTACTTCACACTGCTACTCGTTGTGTCTTGAAAGAAGCCTGACCCCTCGGATCGCATAAAGCACTAGAACGTGTGTAGCAGGCTTTCGCATTGAAAGTGTTACAGGAGTGTAACATGTTGCCGAACTTTTTATGTGGGCCTCATGACAGTCGATAATGGTTCGACGTAGATGGACAAAGTCCTAAAGAGCGACAAGGGCTTATAATGTTGAGCAATTTTAATGCGGTTGGTCATGACCGACATGGTTCGGATAAAGTTCATAAGGACAACGTTTAATCTAGGTTGGATCAGTTCCAATAAGGTTCATGCACACCGATAAGGCTTGATTATTATCGAATTAAGTCCAATAAAGGCGATAACCGATAAAGTTGATAAGGGTCGCATCCAGTCCAATAAAGTTGATAATGACCGATGAAGCTACATAATGGTTTCTAATAGTTCGATCAAGTTTGATAAAAAATTGGGCTGCGTGGCACATTGGTTTGGAAGCAAGTTATTAAGGTCACTTTCATTATCCATCTGATTTGCTTGCAAAAGGCTTAGTGATTGCAATCACATACCAGTTGTAGTTCAGAATACCCGGACGGTCTTACTGCTCACTTCTGTTGACTTGACATACGACGGAGGCATATTGGGTATGACTGCGTCAGTGTTTTATTACGAAACGTTCTTTGAGCACCGTCATCAACATTTCTGACCATAGCTGCCGCAAGCTGCTGCTGTTTTGATTAACACTCGACTGCGGGACGACGGCGCCATCTAAGAACAATGGCTCACACTACTTAGCGGTTGAAGGTAGAGGGGGAAGCCGGCTTGCGCATACGGATTGTAGGCCCTATGATGGAGAGGGCGAGGGGGGCCACCAAACTGAGGGCTGCGATTAGACGAGAAAGAAGGCACCGGGGAGGATGTGGCCTCAGGTTGCGCATGCGTTGCGTCGCTTCTTAACCGCTTGGACGGTCGCATCGACGCCTCCAAGGGGAAGTCGGGTACTCCCAACAAATGGTGCAGAAAGCCAGCTTGCCTCTTCCAACGCCTATAACACTGGTTGCGTTCAAAGGCAGGCTGAATCGCAAATATCCTCTATCGGGGCACCCTTGATCCAGATGAGAAGGTACGTGAGATGAGCCGAGAAAGTGCCTCGCAAGTTGTGCTCTATAGAGGTAATAATGCGGCACGTTGCATCTCTTGTATGTTTTAACTCCACGTGATACGTAATGCGGCATCTGACACGTTAGGCCCACTGCGTTGATGTGTGAAGCAAGTGTCTACCGTGGTTCGTTAATGATGTTGTGAAACTTGTCAGCACGTAGACTAGCCTCGACAACGTTTGCTACCCAGTATGTCTAGTAAGAAGTAAATGGTAAAATGAGCGTTCCTATTCTTGTTACCTCACGCTCAAGATAGAAAGTAGGTAATTTGCAATGATTATTATTTTTATAAGCTTACTGTTATGGCGCTGCAAGGCCTAAGTTATGTACCAAATGGAAGAAAGTGTTCAACTTCCAATTTGGAGGTGGACCTTACAACATCAACGTTGCCAATGCGTTGGCATTGGGCAGTGCCATCAAGGTTAAATCCTTGCGTGGGTAATTTTAGAGAATGGTAACTCTTTCACACATCCACAGCCTAGAACTGCATCTGGAAATTATCTGTGTACATCATAGTACCTGCATAGTAAATATCATAGTACCTTACATAGTAAATAGCCGGGACATTGCGTGGTGTGTCTTTCGCAAGCGTCTAACAGTAAGTGTGTCCTGATCGGCGCCGATTCAAATGTGCGCTCCTTGCGTACATTTTATGTGAAAGTACGCCAATATTCGTGAATGTCGGCTTCGTTTGCAGTAAAGTAATAAAGGTTAACGTAACAACTGATCACTGGTTAATTACTCAGATGATAGGTTGCCCAGGATCGAGACATTGTGAAATATGAATAAATTTATCTCTGACCCAGACCGTGCGAATTAAATCATTTCGGATTGCCCGTTGCAATAAGAAACGAATCATTTTCGAAGAACTTCAGCGCTTGAGCTGCTGCCTCTGTAGGAGGGCTGTGGCCGGCTAACGAAAGAACGGTGCCTATTCACTGGCAAAGATGAGAACGTAATGTAGGGCACATTGTTAGCGAAAGCACTTGTTTGTCTGATAATTCACTTGCACGTCTTCACTACGGCACCTGCAACAGTGTAATCGGCTATGGTCCGTCGAAGTAACTGAATCGATCAATGAGCCTGAAGCGGCATTGGGAATCACGCTGCTTGCATGCGTTGAAATACTGCAAGTTGTCTACAATTTGCATACAATTTCTCTACTACAATTTGTCAATCA
Organism: Dermacentor albipictus; assembly: GCF_038994185.2. Lineage (NCBI taxonomy): Eukaryota > Metazoa > Arthropoda > Arachnida > Ixodida > Ixodidae > Dermacentor > Dermacentor albipictus. The sequence goes on along the minus strand of NC_091828.1, from coordinate 95,665,795 downwards.
GTGTCTATCGACAGATGTCCATGTGCAGACGTTGCCACTCTCGAATTCCTAGAGATAAATACCATGATAATTACCATGCACCAAGGCATACGTAATACTGCGTTGTCCGTTCACCTCTAAAACTGCGCGTAGATACAGCGGCCTAACTTGAAGCTCCATGGCGATAGTTGGTAAAGTTCGCCAGAATGAGGCTGACCATGGGGACCTGCGCTGAAGACGACTTTCATTATAGGCCTAAAGGAAAAAGGAAAGCAAGTGATAGCAAATTTGAAACTTAAGGGCGGAACAATAACGAAGTTACTTTCTGGAAAATGTTCCACTGGCAAAACGAAAACCCAAGCAGCGTTTCAGAAAATGCAAGAACGTTTGAAAGTTCATCCCGACGTTTCCTCACGAACAAGGCCGATTTTTCTAGGGCCAGTGTGGAGGAACAAGGTGGGCAAGTGCATATTGGAAATTTCTGAAAGGCTACAGGAACTCAATATTTGCGTATCAGTTACGTCAAAAGTGTGCACACGGCACTAACTGTGACACTTGGCAATAAAGAACTTTGCGTGACTGCTTAGAAGAAATGTTTTGGTTTTTCAACGACTGCTTAGATCACACGTCCTACTGCCTTTAAATTCGGATGCCTTTGAGACGTGCCAAATTGTCCTGTTTTTATTTTTCCATTTCTCGTTCCTTAGGCTCATGAAAGTGCGCTTTTCTAACGATGCATCCTGCGCGCGTGAAATTGGGGCGACGCCAACAAGCAGGCCCAGTACCAAGCCGAGAACACGCCGGGTGTCTTTAGCAAACCTATAAAGGTATGTTCTCATCGGTAACGACGCAATCGTGTGGTTTTCGCAAACACTTAATACAACAGTAGCGTCGAGGTTCGTCAATGTCAAATTTCGGGGCGGTGACGTAATAGTACTGACCACTTGTGAATAATTCAGGTATTACCGATGAGGATAACTTCCAGCGTAAGAACCGTTTTGGCCGTCTCCATAAGATGGAAGGATGCGCATTCGATGAGGAAGATTTGAAAGTTTAAAACATGCTGCAGGACATATAATTTTCGAACGCGGCCGAAGAGTCGTGAACTACTCGCGTTCAAATAAAACGCGCAGGCCCACCATGATATTAGCGAATGCAACCAGTCCACGCCAGGCTGTTTTTCGCAATGGACGCTTATTAATCTCACATTCATTACCTATGTAATCTCCTTGCGCAACGCTTAGTTTGCAACGCCTTGCTTTTCGTAGATCGGAATGCGTGGTATATCTTGGTACGCACGACTCTGGCCTCAGCCAATTTACGACTGATGCGTATGCCGTATCTCTCCTCATTGGTTTTTGTTTGTAGTTTGCGTGATACCTGACATGGTACTCTCGCAGGTAAGGTGTGTGGTAGGTGTGTGTGGTAGCTGCTGTGGTATAGGTGTGTGGTATGCTGCTGAATACCGCGGCTGTTTTTTGTGATGTTGCGAAAAATAGAATTGCCTAGACCTGCCTAGACTATCCGCTTCCCCACGAATGCGCCTTTGCTACTTGATCTAAGTAGCGGTGAGAAGAAATGGCGAAATGAGCCTTCACTTCGCATCGTCGCACGCTCAGGACATAATACGAGCAAAGTTTAGTCGTTTTCATTGACATCAACTGATTGTTATGACGCTGCAAGCCCTAAACAGATGCACCAGAGCGAAGAATGTGTTTTGTTTCCACTTAAAAAAAATAGGCTTGACACCATTAACGTTGACAATGCTTTGGCATTGGGAAGTGCCTTATAAAGCTAAATCCTTGCGTGCCTCACTCACTGAGTGCTTAATCGCTGACTTCAACACAGACAGGACCTGCTTCTGCACAATGTCTGTTCGTATAGTGGTAGCCATTTGAAGATGAAGAGAAGCTATATACCTACATCCAAAATCACCTTGCTCGTGGGCATCATTGCCGAACTGTGCTTAGTGTGGCGTTTGCAAGCTGCATACGACCATCGTTGGGGCATCCGCTGAAATACAAACCGTGTAGATCGCAGTGAATGGTGTCGTCGCAATTCAAGAAAGATAGTGGAGAATTCCGCGTATAAAAGTGGAAAGTAGCGAAAGTTGATTCTGACTGACACCCACCCCACTATATAACTAGAAAAAAAAAATACTTTGCAGCGTATAGGAATATATGAATATCCCAACGGTGCCAATAAAGCGCCCGTGGTTTGTATTTCTACTGCCATGTATTGCCTGATAACTAGCTTCAGCGAAGGTAAAGGCGAGAATATCAAGATTATCAGAGCAGCGCTTCCAGAAATGAGCGCATTGGCAGGCACATCCACACGAAAGGATACGAATGCGCAATGCCATGTCTGAGTACGAGGCGCTTAGTACGTAAGAGCGCAAGAACGCAGTTTCAAACGGGCTCGCATATCCGGTGATAATTTGTCCCGACCTGTACCTGCCATTTTATCTAAAGAGTCTATACAGGCTATTTACAAAAAAATAGTTTGAAGTATATTTGCATTGTTTTCCCTTTAGGTTTCAGTTTACCACAACGCAATTTATTATTTTACTAACAAACGATTTACGATTTCACTAGCAAGCGAATGCTGTTTTCAACACTCCATTCACTTTGTAGCCAAACATCTATTGAGCATCTTTACACTGACAACAGAAATAATAAATAATCGTTTTTTGTTAACGCGAGCCTCGTAGTTCAGCACATACCTAATAAATCCCTTTAAGGAGGGCAAATATGGCGACTGTACACAGAAGGTGCGGCTCCTTCTCGTGACTGCTCGCACGTGTTCACCGCACTTCCTGTCCAGCTGTTGCGGCTGGTGCTCCATTCGCCGGGCGTGCTAATCGTCGCTCTCTTCGCCTTCTTGATAGGCGGTGTGGTTCCGCTAATCGGACTGGCCGTACTCCGAAAGCGCTGGACTGAGCGGCTAGAAGAGAAAGGACACAGCGTCACGACCCCGGCAGATACCTCAGGCAAGACCACGTTCGCACTCCGGATACTCGTTGTCGTCCTTACGTAAGTGGAATGCAGCAGTGTGCGTGCTAGATATCCTAATGAAATAGGAACGTTGGGAAAACATTTTCTTGCAATGTTGAATCAAGTTGGCAAATAATTCGTTAAACATTGTTTTACGCACACATTTAACACACGTGTAGGTAGTTTAGGCAAGGATTAACAGCAGCACCCTTCGTGTCTTGCTGTTAATCAAAATTATGCCTGAAAGTATGAACCTTTTATATTGTACTGATATAACTAAAATCGTTGCAGACAATGTTTTTAAGTAAATTTACTCGATCTTGGCGCATTTCTTTCAGAAGTGTAGCTTAACGACACTGTATCCATAGTACGATCAGTATGATTAAAAGACGCAGAACACGGTTTGAAATACGATTTGTCTACTGTAGCCATTGAAGACCTCCATCGACAAACGTCACTAGTCTGGCAGTGTGCTATGCAAAGACCATGATAATTACCTATCGCCTAGGAGTAGGCATTAACACAGTGGTTTGCGCTTTGAGCACCGAAAGTGCATCTCACCGCATTGGCGTGACATCAAACTCCGGTGGCGATAGTTTGAAATGTTTCGTTTTTCCTTTCTCTGTGGCGAGAGGGAGACTGACAAAGGGGAAGTTTCCCGAAGACGATGCCTGTTGTTGTCATAGGCCTACGTGAAAGATGGCAACGAATGGAAAACCTAAAGCTGTATAGAAAATAAAGTGTACGTCTTGCTGGTAACTGCTGCAGCAATAAAATAATACCCCAAGCTGCATTTCGGAAAAAAAATGTAGTTTGATGCATCCCGACGTCACCGGATAAAATCGGGTGGTTTTTATGGAAAGAGAGAAAAGTAAATTTATTGGTCCCAAAGCAACTAATGCCCTAGTCCAGGGGCCACAGGAATCGAAGTGGGCGCTGTCACTGGTTAAATGCGACGTTCGATGACAGCTTAAAATAAATGTTTGCGTTTCTCAACGTCTGCTTTGGTCAAACATCTGTGTCTCTAAGTAGGGGTACCTTTTGTGAGTTCCAATTTGTCTTTTTCATTTTTCGTTCCTCAGACTCGCGAACAGTGCGCATTTCTCACGATGCATCCAGCATGCATGACATTGGGGCAGCGCCTAAGAAGCCGGCGCAGTATTTAGCCTAGACATTGCCTGGTGCCTTCGGAAGCCTGTGACGGTAAGTACGCTCTTATCGGTGATGATACAACGTGTCCCTATTGCGTACATATTATTTAATAGTAGCCCCAAGAATCCTCAGTATCGACTTCTTTTGCAGTCACATAATTACTGTTCAGTAGTTTATAATCTAGAGATGATCAATTGCCACTTAGACATTGTGAAATCTCTGAAAAAAATTTTGTTGTGGCCCAGATCATATAATTGTGCCGTAATATTTCGTTGTATTAACAAACAGAAGCTTCGAGTACATGATCAGCTGCCATAGTCATTACGAACTGGTTAGTGAATACAAGCCAAATTGTCATTCATGCTACACCATAACCTTCAAACGATCCATTCCTTTCATTTTGCAATGAGAAGAGGTGGCTTTATCACTTACGTGTTCCTTTTAGGCCTTTAGAGCTTTCGTTTGTTCCCAGTATTGCGAATGCTGATAGCAGGGACAAGCCGCGCCAAGTTTTCAAAGGCACAGGTTGTTTGGTAAATCAACAGCAAGCATGCTTTATAGCGTTTTGTTGCGGTTGCACGTGTAATCGATTGTTGTATCATGCCGACAGGCTGTAGTTCATTATACTCATCACAGTAACCTGCATAAAGGTTTTTCTGGAACCAGGCAATGAATCCAAGAAATCCACGGAAGGGAGCGCCTTATGTTTTTTTTTTGTTTCAATTATTTATCGTTTATACACAGTTGAAACAACCACCTTCCTACTTAATCCAAAGGAAAAGCTTGCTGCCACTAGGTTATGGCTACGTCTGCTTGCCCGTCCACTTAGTCGTTGCAGTGGTCGATCATGCTGACAGCTGTAGCTGAATTGATGACCGAAACCCAAACTACGGACTTCGTACCTATTGATCCATGACTATTTCCTTATGCCGGTCCACTTAGTCCTTGTAGTGTTCCACCATGGCGGCAGCTGCAGCTTAATTGGTGATGCACAGAACTCCTTGTGGGGAGGTTGTTGGTGCGATAATTCACTTGCACGTCTTCACTGCCGCACCTGCCACACACTAAGCTGCTACGGTCTGCCTAATTAAATGAACCAATCAACGAGTCTGAAGTGAATCGCGCTGCTTACGGTTGTGTGGATGCGTCAGTGCGCAAAGGAGCAAAAAGTAAGCCATAGTAAAGCAGCACTTGTATCAACATGTGTCGCCGCCACGGTTATCTGGTGAACTACGGGTACCTTTTGTGCGTTCCAAGTTGTCTCTTTCATTTTTCGTTCCGCAGAACAACGAACAGCGCGCATTTCTCACGATGCATCCAGCGTGCATGACATTAGGCTGGCGCCAAAGAAGCCAGCGCAGTACATGGCCGATACATCGCCTGGTGTCTTCGGAAGCCTGTGCCGGTAAGTGTGCTCTTATAGGTGACGATAATAATGTGCGGGCATAGCGTACGTTTTATCTAATAGTAGCGCCGACATTCCTGAATGTCGATTTCTTTTGCAGTGACGTAATAATACTGATCCGTGGTTTATAATTCAGACAAATGGGACGTTGGACGACTGCTTAAAAGAAATGTTCGAGTTTCTCAGCGCCTACTCTGATCGAACATCTATCTGTCTCTAACTTCGGGCACCTTTTGTGCGTTCCAAGTTGTCTCTTTCATTTTTCGTTCCTCAGACCAACGAACAGTGCGCATTTCTCACGATGCATCCAGCTTGCATGACATTAGCCTGGCGCCAAAGAAGCCAGCGCAGTACATGGCCTATACATTGCCTGGTGTCTTCGGAAGCCGGTGACGGTAAGTGTGCTCTTAGCGGTGACGACACCAATGTGTGAGCTTTGCATACATTCTATCTAATAGTAGCGCCAAGATTCCTGAATGTCGATTTCTTTTGCAGTGACGTAATAATTACTGATCAGTGGTTTATAATTCACATAAATGGAACGTTGAATGACTGCATAAACGAAATGTTTGCGTTTCTCAGCGCCTACTTTGATCGAACAGCTGTGTCTCTATGTACGGGTACCTTTTGTGCGTTTCAAGTTGTCTCTTTCATTTTTCGTTCCGCAGAACAACGAACAGCGCGCATTTCTCACGATGCATCCAGCGTGCATGACATTAGGCTGGCGCCAAAGAAGCCAGCGCAGTACATGGCCGATACATCGCCTGGTGTCTTCGGAAGCCTGTGCCGGTAAGTGTGCTCTTATAGGTGACGATAATAATGTGCGGGCATAGCGTACGTTTTATCTAATAGTAGCGCCGACATTCCTGAATGTCGATTTCTTTTGCAGTGACGTAATAATACTGATCCGTGGTTTATAATTCAGACAAATGGGACGTTGGACGACTGCTTAAAAGAAATGTTCGAGTTTCTCAGCGCCTACTCTGATCGAACATCTATCTGTCTCTAACTTCGGGCACCTTTTGTGCGTTCCAAGTTGTCTCTTTCATTTTTCGTTCCTCAGACCAACGAACAGTGCGCATTTCTCACGATGCATCCAGCTTGCATGACATTAGCCTGGCGCCAAAGAAGCCAGCGCAGTACATGGCCTATACATTGCCTGGTGTCTTCGGAAGCCGGTGACGGTAAGTGTGCTCTTAGCGGTGACGACACCAATGTGTGAGCTTTGCATACATTCTATCTAATAGTAGCGCCAAGATTCCTGAATGTCGATTTCTTTTGCAGTGACGTAATAATTACTGATCAGTGGTTTATAATTCACATAAATGGAACGTTGAATGACTGCATAAACGAAATGTTTGCGTTTCTCAGCGCCTACTTTGATCGAACAGCTGTGTCTCTATGTACGGGTACCTTTTGTGCGTTTCAAGTTGTCTTTTTCATTTTTCGTTCCTCAGGCCAACGAACAGTGCGCATTTCTCACGATGCATCCAGCGTGCATGACATCGCCGATACATGGCCGATACATTGCCTGGTGTCGTTAGGAAGCCTGTGACAGTAAGTATGCTCTTAGCGGTGACTACACCAACGTGTGGGTTTTGCGTACGTTTTATCTAATAGTAGCGCCGAGATTCCTGAATGTCTACGTCTTTTGCAGTGACGTAATAATTCCTGAGCAGTGGTTTATAATTCACATAAATGGAACGTTGAATGACTGCATAAACGAAATGTTTGCGTTTCTCAGCGCCTACTTTGATCGAAAATCTGTGTCTCTACATACGGGTACCTTTTGTGCGTTCCAAGTTGCCTCTTTCATTTTTCGTTCCTTAGACCAACGAACAGTGCGCATTTCTCACGATGCATCCAGCGTGCATGACATCGCCGATACATGGCCGATACGTTGCCTGGTGTCGTTAGGAAGCCGGTGACAGTAAGTATGCTCTTAGCGGTGACTACACCAACGTGTGGGCTTTGCTTACGTTTTATCTAATAGTAGCGCCGAGATTCCTGAATGTCTACTTCTTTTGCACTGACGTAATAATTCCTGAGCAGTGGTTTATAATTCAGATAAATAGGGACGTTGGATGACTGCTTAAATGAAATGTTTGCGTTTCTCAGCGCCTACTTTGATCGAAAATCTGTGTCTCTACGTACGGGTACCTTTTGTGCGTTCCAAGTTGTCTCTTTCATTTTTCGTTCCTCAGACCAACGAACAGTGCGCATTTCTCACGATGCATCCAGCGTGCATGACATTGGGGTGGCGCCAAAGAAGCCAGCGCAGTACATGACCGATACATTGCCTGGTGTCTTTAGGAAGCCGGTGCCGGTAAGTGTGCTCTTAGCGGTGATGATACCAAGGTGTGGGCTTTGCGTACATGTTGTCGGATAGAAACGGCAAGATTCGTGAATGTCTACTTCTTTTGCAGTGACGTCATAATTACTGGTCAGTGCTTTATAATTCAGGGATGATCGATTGCCACGGAGGCATCGTGAAATGCCCGAAAAAATTTTATCCTGTAAATTTTCCTTAATATGCCGTTGTTGTAAGAAACAGAATCTTATAGTACATGATGAGCTGCCACAGTCATTACGCACTGGTTAGTGAATACAAGCCATATTGTCATTGATGTGGCACAATAGCCTTCAAACGATTATTTCTCATCAGTTTGTGATGATTAGAGGTGCTGTTTCCTAAGGTAATCGCAAATAGAATTAGGAATACCTTAGACTTCTCTCAACCAAAGGACCAGCAGGATTCCTTAAAGGCTACTCAACAATATACCATATTTACACTATCAATCAGGTGATAGAGAAATGTGTGGAATATAACCAACCCTTATTCACAGCTTTCATTGATTACGAGAAAGCGTTTGTTTCAGTCGAAACCTCAGCACTCATGGAGGAATTACGGAATCAGGTTGTAGACGAGCCGTATGCAAAAATACCGAAAGATATCTACAGCGGCTCCACAGCCACCGTAATCCTCTATAAGGAAAGCAACAAAATCTCAATAAAGAAAAGTGTCAGGCAGGGAGATACGATCTCCTCAATGCTATTCACAGCGTGTTTACATGAGGTGTTCAGAGACCTGGATTGGGAAGAATTGGGGATAAGAGTTAATGGAGAATACCTTAGAACCTTAAGATTCGCTGATGATATTGCCTTGCTTAGTAACTCAGGGGACCAATTGCAAGGCATGCTCACTGACCTGGAGCTGCAAAGCAGAAGGGTGGGTCAAAAAATAAATCTGCAGAAAATTAAAGTAATGTTTAACAGTCTCGGAAGAGAACATCAGTTTGCGATAGGTAGCGAGGCACTGGAAGTGGTAAGGGAATACATCTACTTACGGGAGGTAGTGATCCGGATCATGAGACTGATATAATCAGAAGAATAAGAATGGGCTGGGGTGCGTCTGGCAGGCATTCTCAGATCATGAACAGCAGGTTGCCATTATCGCTCAAGAGAAAAGTGTATAACAGCTGTGTCTTACAAGCCCTCACGTACGGGACAGAAACCTGGAGGCTTACGGAAAGGGGTATACGTCAATTCAGGATGACGCAACGAGTTTTGGAAATAAGAATATCTGTAACGTCAAGGAATAAGAAAAGAGCAGATTGGGTGTGGGAACAAACGCGAGTTAATCACATCTTAGTTGAAACCAAGAAATGCGCATGGGCAGGGCATGTAATGGGGAGGGGAGATAACCGATGGTCATTAAGAGTTACGGACTGGATTCCAAGGGAAGGGAAGCGTAGCAGAGGGCGGCGGAAAGTTAGGTTGGCGGATGAGATTAAGAAGCTTGCAGGGACGACATGGCCACAATTTGTACATGACTGGGGTAGTTGTATGGGAGAAGCATTTGCCCTGCAGTAGGCTTTACCAGGTTGATGATGATGATGATGATGATGATGATGATGATGATGATAGGTGGTTTTACACTTACGTCTTCCTTTTAGGCATTTAAAGCTTTTGTTTGTTCCCAGTATTGCGATCGCTATTTTACCTTCGCCGTACATTACGGCCGCTGTCTCTAAAGGAGCTCGTAGCAGCGACAAGCCTTGCTAAGTTTTCAAAGGCACAGGTTTGGTGAATCAGCAGCAAACGTGCTTTATAGCGTTTCTTTGGTGTTGCACGTGTAATCAATTGTTTTAGCAAGCCGACACGCTGTAGGATATTATCCTCATCACAGTAACATGTGTAAAGATTTTTCTGGAACCAGGCAGTGAAGCCAAGAAATTCAACGAACTGAACTCCCTATGCTTTTTTCTTGCTTTCAATTATTTCTCGACTACACAGATTTGAATCAAGTCTTCCTACTCAGTTCAAATGAAAAGGCTTGCTACCTGTAAGTTTCCAGTCTACTGACTTCCTACGTGTTGAGCTACGGCTACGTCTGCTTGGCCGTCCACTTAGTCGTTGCAGTGTTCAACCACGCTCACAGCTGTAACTTAATTGGTGAAGCACACAATGTGTTGCGTGGAGGTTGTGGGTTTTATAATTCACTTGCCAGTCTTCACTGCGGCACCATCCGCAGTCTAAGTTGCTTTGGCCTGTCGAATTATATCAATCAATCGGCGAGTCTGGAGGAGCAGTGTTAATCGCGCTGCTGACAGTCGCGTTGAGGTGTGATTGTGCAAAGGAGCAAAGAGAAATCTGCAGTAAAGCAACACTTCTCTCGAGATGTGTCCTCGCCACGGTCGGTGCAGCGGGAAGCCACCATTGCACAGCCGTAAAAATAAACATCCTCACAGTTCTTGATCCGCGAAACCTCCTCACGCAGACTCCTAACTGACGTGAATTGCCATTGAATAGGAATGTCAACCTATCAAATTCACGCAACGCATGCTTGTATCCCAGAAAAAGCAAGCTCAAGCGCATTCGGAGGCGCGCTGACACACATATCATATTTTACTCTGTGTTATCATTGAAAATCTGTCTCGTTAGCTGATACTTGCTACGTGTAATATTTTCACAGTCATAAAACAACGGCTGTCTGCCACACGCATTAGAATACATCCCACAAGAAAGCAACAGTGGTCTCGTTCACCTTGAAGCATTATTCTTGCCGCCATTCTTTGAGGCAGCGCCATCAACTAAGTCCAAGGTCCAATCTTCATATTTCACCTGGAAAATAACTGCATGCAATGATATATATAGAATTCTTAAATTTCCTGATAACGAAATATGCGCTCAGTCAAAACCACCGCAGACAATATGGTCAATCAAGCCAGGTGCTTGATTTATAGCAGGCTCAAACTCAACGTTTTGTCATTTTGCAGTTAGTGTATAGTTATAGATCTTGAGCTCCGCAACATGGCGTCTCATGACCTGTTTCAGGCGGCATCCAAACGTCTTCGCCGGCTCGCAGTGCAACAGGACGTCGAAGACGACCTCAGCGGGTCCACGGAGGCTGATTTCCAGGCGCATGCATCATGGGTTCGGTCCTCCTGGAGTGAGGCACACAAGGCGTCTCGGCACCTGCATATATTCGTGAGCTGCACCCTGACGGAGTCCGGATCGCCTGCGGTGACCGCACACACACCCACCGCAGGAAGGTCATCTGCGCACACTCTGAGCCATTCGATCGGCTTCCATATACGCAGCTCTTTACAACAAACCAAGGCAAGGTGCTGCAGTGCATCACCGATGACCCCGCCAGCTCGCAGTTCATGCACACCGGGTCTGTTACCCGGTTTGAAGACTGCATATATGGAAGCCGATCGAACTCTGAGCCATTCGATCGGCTTCCATATATGCGGCTCTTTACAACGAACCAAACCAAGGGAAGGTGCTGCAGTGCATCACCGACGACCCCGCCAGCTCGCAGGTTATGCACGCCGGGTCTGTTACCCGGTTTGAGGACTGGCGTTTCGTCCACAAAGCCAGGCTCAACCTACTACCTCTAAACAGATCCGGCATGTGGGAGACAGGCCGCGAGCAGCGCTGCACGACCTTTGTGTGCATCAAGAAGACGCTGCCCCACGTCCTCTGCCACTGCAGGCATAGCACCACTCGCCACAAGAAGATCGTGGCTCTCGACGCTAAGATTTCGCCTGTGCATCAACACCTTGCACTACGGTACCGACGTCGTTGGCGCCGTTGCACTCTAAGACCCAAAAACTATCCGTCAATGCGAAAATTTTCCTCACGATCCTATCTTGATCTCTTTGAAAAAGTTGGTCGTGAGTGAAGATATATCAGCATCACGTGAGATTTATCATCACTACTTGGCTCATCACAAGCCCTGTGGACACCTTGACCTGGAACTGTGACATGACTCATGTTATTTGATACTTTCGCTCGCCATCTTTCTCTAATTTTTTGTTCCTCACCACTTTATTTTCTATACAGTGAATTACTGCAGAAAATGCTTGTCTTTGGTGCGACCGAAAGTGCCGTTATGAAACAATGGAATAAAAAAAATCAGCTTAATATGTGTGTGTGTGAGTGCGCTTGCGTGCGTGCGCGCGCAACCCATTTTTACCACTACCTCGTGAGTGGCATCTCAATTTTAAAAAAATACTCGTATTTTTTTACTCTCACGTTTCTAAGAATAACGCATTGAAACAAATGTGCCTGTCAACTTCAATTGACTCCCAACTGGCGTAGCCTCCCCTGCCTAGAAGACGACCGAGACCCCGGGGTCTTAGCGGCTGCTTCGGCTAGCTGGACGGCCCATACATGGCCTCGCTGGTTTCAGCTGAGCCTGCCTCTACCCTATATTATCCACGAAAAGCCGGCCATGCGCAAGTTGGCCCGCGCAGAAAGATGGCCTCCAATTCTGCTCAATCTCGCCGCTCGTTCTCCGTTTTGCACTGGGGGTGTGTGCACATTATCGGTTTAGGTTATCAAACATTTCTTGCAATTCGGTCCCAGTGCTGATATTCCAGGTAATCCAAAATAAAAGCAGAAATAGGAGTTGTGAAAAAAATGGACATTGTAGGGATCGAAAATCACAAATATTGCAAGGAACCGCTTTATTCCAGCCGGGCTCGCGATGCTTCCACGAGGATCCAGCTGTGGAAAGCCGGTTCGCACGTAGGCACGTATCTCCTCGGGAGTCCGGACTATACGCGGCCTCTTCATTACGATGGCAGAAAAGTGACATTCAAAATGGAGAACAACTTGTCTTTCTCGTTTTTTTTTTGTATACATTCACGTGGACGACATTCGTGATACCGAGAAGCAGGAGGAAACTAGACACGCGGGGAGTTCTGATGGCACCGCCACCACGGCAGAGCGCAAGGGAACAAAGAAGAAAAATGCACGGATGTGTAGTGTTAATACCATGGCTGTAAAAACAAAAAGTAAATGAGTAGAAATCAATTTGGTTTGAAGAAAAAAGAGGGTTTTCGTATTTCCAGACGTCTACACTACCCCCAACTGCCGGTGCTGTGGAATTCACCCGGCTACGCTTCCGCATATGCTGTGGGAGTGCCCGGCCCAGTACACACAGAGTAACACCACGACTCTCTCGTCGAGGTTGCATGAGGCTCTGCGGAGCTCCGCCCTCGACGACCAAACCTGGGCGACCCAGCACGCCCGCGAGGCGGCGGCGAGGCAAGTTCTCGACGTACCTTCGTCGGGCCCGGCCATCATAAAGTGCTGGTTCTACAATAAAAGTTTATTCCTCCTCCTCGGGAATTTGGAGCCTAAATCGCAATCATTTTAGAACAAGATCTTGGGAATGCAAACTGATGATGATGACGTTGCTTCGTTTTATTGCACAAACCTACTGCGTGGGGAGGGGGGGCAGGGCACGAACCGCGTGTTATGATAAAAAAAAATCCAGAGAGAACCTTTCAGTCGCTGCTGCCCCCGAGACTATCGTGGGGCTGTCTTCCGCCGGTTCGCGGCCCACAGAAGGTGACTCCACTAGAACAATAAACTAACAGTGATGCGATATTGATAAAGGCTTTAAGTTTTTAGCACCAACTCCAAAACAAGGCCGCCTGTGAAGTGGCTCTACCATGCTTCGCAACTGACGCTGCCTTGAGTGATGACAGGAAAGATGGCAGTGTAACGATGCACAGTGTTGTCACCACCTCTTGTTCTTCATACGACATGCGCTACGCTATCGAAGGAAGCAGTTTTAATGTTCGCACACAGAGATACCAAAAGATTCCCAGTCTCGCCCTCTGGAACATTCCGTTAAATTTAGTGGTGCAGACTGGACTGTTGCAATAACGTCCGTTCTGTAGGAACTTCAGTCTGACGAAATACTTTTAAGCTGAAACGCACGGCCCCAACGTAAGAGGCCGATTTTTCTTATAGGACCACGTGCAGAACTGTTGTCATATTTAGTGAATTACTGCAGCAAAATGCTTAGAAATGTTTGTCTTTGGTGCGGTCGAAAGCTTTCTGGGAACTAAAACAGTTTGCCGAGCCGTCATTCGCGCCAACCTGTAGATAGAGTACGCGATGCACGGCTCAGAATCGGCTTGGGCATTTTCATCCTCATTCTCTCAACCGCCCAGCTTTAAGCTTCGCTAACTATTTTGCCACCTCAACGGTGGCATTCATTTCATGGTAGCAGCTTCAACTCTTACACAGGGAGAGTATTTCTTTACACCTCCTTGAGCTGATATTCAGGGGAAGCCGTACTCTATGTAGCCACCTTACGCGTTGGCCGTAAAGCGGTGTTGTAACTGGCACAACATGGCACAATAACTTTTTTTTGTGACACAAGCGCTCATGTGAGTTGTCATCGGCGTCATAGAGGTATAAACACTGCTATTGGTCAGACGAACGTTGGTGTTACGTCATTTAACTGGTTGCGCTTCGCCAGCAGGTGGTGGCCGTCTTGACTGAGAAGAATCTGGATGGCCCACTGCTCAACAGAGGCCACAGAGGAGCAGCTTCAAGGTAGCAGGCTTTCAAGGCACTACTTTATTAGGCACCACTGATTAGTAACAAACGTGATTCCTCCAATAGCTCTTGCTCGAGTCAGCAGTGGCCGACTGAGAAATTCTGCAGCCCCGTGACCCCCCACGTGTCGCCATCGTAGCTCTGGCGGACATATTCTATCGAGCAAGGCGCGCATGTGAGTTGCTGCTGTAAACCAATAGGAGCTTTGGAAACGGCCACATGGTTTACTGCCGCAGTAGCAAAATAGTAAACAATACCGAAAAGTGGTAAGTGCTTGCGACCGTGCAAATTAGGCATTCGGTCGCCACTGCTGAGCCTTGGCTAGCGAGAGGAAAACTTGCTCCAGCGTCTTCTGTCCCGCAATGGCGTGCTCGAGAGGAAAATCCTTCTGCAGCAGCTCCACCTTGCGGAAGAGCTCACTCCACGGCATGCGCTCCGACAGGTGATAGTTGAGCACGTTCTGCGGCGGAGACAATATTAAATTATCCCGTTTAACGTCTCGAAACAGCGTAACAGCGAAACGGCTTCTCGAAACAGCGCAGCGTACACACGCTGTAATGCGGAGCTTCATCGTATATAGTGCTCTCGCAGCGCTCTTTAAAGAAGCACACTCTTGACTTTTTTGACCCGTCATTTCAAAGCGAAGAGCTCTCTTTGGCTACCGTGGCAAAAATTTTTGGACTAGCCGGGAAGTATCTGAGGCACGTATTCTCACGCGGCAGATAACCTAGTTGCGGGACGCGTTTGTCCCCGAAGCGACCTCATTCATGTCTTTAAACTATTTCGACGGTTCCCCGAACAAGATAAGCAAAGGAGATAAAAATGAAAGATAAAACACAGCTGTTCCTTCAACACCTCATTTCGGAACGACCAGCCTACGCATACGTCACTAGTTCCTCGACATGCAAACACCTTTGCGTGAAATAGAGCTCAATTTGTCCTAGCCATATTACACGCCGTGATCCCTGAATAGGTTTTTATCACTGTTTTGAAGAGTACCACAGGTGGGGCTCAGACGCGCGTTGCATTCTAATGGTTCTCCGCCATGGCGCTATATTCATTTCACTTTGGTGTGTACCCAGGCGCGCAACGCTATGGTGACAGCCATCTTTCATGCATTCGCTCCTGATCCAACGGGCGACCCAAAGAAGCATTTCTTTCTTCCTTAGGCAAGGTTAGGTTGGGTTAGGCGCATTTCGATTGGGCACTCTGAGTCTATGCGTATAGGATGTAGCATAGTGGAAAATTATACTTTGAATTTCAATAAAACGAAAAGAAATATGAAGTGTTATTGATTATAACGAAGTAAACATGTAATGTGGCTATACGGTACCAACGTGTGACAAATATGTTACTATAACGTACATCGCATATAACAAATATATGTTTTGCGTGGGGTGCGTTGTTACAAGTAGGTTCCACACACAGAAGACGATAAAGGACACTATGCCGCCGATAACCGGCGTGAAATGTGATGGCAGTGGCCTCCGCATCTGGGTGACGCCACGTTCTACAGCTTGTGTATAAAAGGACCGGCTGTGTTAACTATGGCTGCTGTATACCTGGTGAAGCTCAGTGAGCTTGACGCCGACAAAGTGTCGAGCCACTGCCTCCATCAAGCGCTTCGCAGCATCCGGGTCTGCACCATGCCGGAGCGTGAACTCGAGTCGGTATCCGCAGCCGTGTTTGTCTCGCAGCTGCTGCAGCGTGCCCATAGACGTGAGCCTGCCGTCGGCCATGATGGCGAAGCGTTCGCACGACAACTCGCACTCGTCGATGCTGCGACCGCGCGAACGGAGCAAGGCGGTGATTCATCTTTGAGCTTTCACAACCCGAAACCAGACTTCTTTCTTTTTTCGTTTGACGGGGGAACAGAGACATGCGCGTGACGGCAACCACACGCTATGCAACAAAGCCATTCGATCTATCAGGAAATGTGTCGGATGGCCTCACCTGCCCCCTTTCAATTTTTTCCTAAAGACTAGCCAGCCAATCGCACGACCATCCTGCCTTGGTATCTCACTGGCTATGTCATTGCGCTGCTGAGAACGAGGTCCATTTTGGGAAATGAAACTCTGAAATTTCATTATCTTTCCCTCATGATGAGTACCAGTAAGGAATCCAAGAATTGTGCATTAAGCTATCGTTCCATTCAAGCATGTTTTAATGGCTTCCAAGAGTCTGACCAGTAGTGCTTTCGACGGGTCGTCTGACAGGATCAGTTGCTTTTGAACTTCGGTGAATGCTACGGTGAAAACCTGGTGGGAACTTGTCAAAAGTTTGTTTGATGGCCTCTTGGAGCCTGCCATACTATGGCTGAGATAGTTGTTACATATAAACAGTTCTGGACCCGCCGTGGTTCCTTAGTGGCTATTATGTCGGGCTGCTAAGCACGAAGTCGCGGGATCGAATCCTGGCCACGGCGACCGCATTTCGATGGAGTCGAAATGCGAAAACACCTGTGTACACCAATTTAGGAGCACATTAAAGAACCCTAGGAGTCCGAAATTTCAGGAGTCCCCCACTACGGCGTGCCTCATAATCAGAATGTGGTTTTGACACGTAAAACCCCATAATTTTAAACAGTTCAGGCTTAAGGCTATATGTATTAGGCATTCTAATGCTCGCTTTCATGGCACGAAGTAGAAGTGTTCTCATTCTGTGGCACCTAACACGTGCCAAGAGACATCAGATATAACTAAAGAAACCTTGTGTCGAGGCCGATTCTGTTACAATAGGCTTATAAATTAAGGAACAAAAATAAATTTATCTGTACGGGCAGATTGTTATTGCGCGGTACAAACAAAAGAAAATTTTGACCTTGTCTGATAATCCATAAAAAAGGCGATAATGAATGGTGGTTGGCCACACCATCCTGTTGTTTCTACACTAGCCCTCCTTGACGTCATAGATGACGTCATTGGCTACAGCACCCAGTCTCACACCCTGACGCACCCACAATGTGGTTTCGGTGAGTAATTCAAAAACGAGAACTTCGAGCTTACATTTCTCCCTGGTAATCAGCCTACTATAACTTTAATGTTCCTTTAGGTGTATACGTAACGTGTAGTGCACTGGGTGGAGCATGCTGAATACACCGTCAAAACCTATTCGAAGCTTGCTCGACTTGTTCTTTTTGCTACCGATCGTTCGACGGACCCGGCGGGGTCATCACGCATGTGCGTTTTGTGCCTACAAATGGACCACGCGTGTGATAGCCAGCTCACTTGTGCGAGGCGAACATGATGGCAATGCGCGCGGTCTTCTTGATTCGCGACAGGGCACGGCCGATCCTGTCCCTCGACATGGCGTCCACTCCCGTGTACGGCTCGTCCAAGAAGAGGAGCGGGGGCAGGCCCAGGAGCGCCACGCCCACGCACAGCTTGCGCCGAGTGCCGCCACTGCACATAACGTGATTTTGTCACGTGATTTAAACAGACAGACAGACAGACACAGACAGACAGACAGACAGACAGACAGACAGACAGACAGACAGACAGACAGACAGAAAGACGGACAGACGGACGGACGGACGGACGGACGGACGGACGGACGGACGGACGGACGGACAGACAGACAGACAGACAGACAGACAGACAGACAGACAGACAGACAGACAGACAGACAGACAGACGGACGGACGGACGGACGGACGGACGGACGGACGGACGGACGGACGGACGGACGGACGGACAGACAGACAGACAGACAGACAGACAGACAGACAGACAGACAGACAGACAGACAGACAGACAGACAGACAGACAGACAGACAGACGGACAGACAGACAGATTGGCAGCGAAGCTGACAATGAAGTCAGAGCAAACACGGCGAAAGTGAATTCTAACTCAGCTAACCCTTACAAAAGGAATTGTTGAAATGTCATTGTTCAACGTCAACAAATGACATTGAAAGAACATTTGGCAATTGTTGAAACATTATTGAGGAAGTTGTTGACAAGTGTTGATAATTGGCCCGCGACATTTTGTTAAAACATGATTGGGCTTTTCAGTTTGAAAGATTATTGTTGTATTGTTGAAATTATGAGGTATTTCAGCGTTAAAAGTCCATTGAAGCATTGTTGCAGATATTTTGAGTCTCAACATTGAAAGTTCTTTGAAATATTGTTGCAGCTGTGTTGTTATGTTGAAATTGTGTTGAAATCATGTTGAAAGCCCTTTATGCCCCAGTGTGTATTTAGCAGTGTTTAAAAGTGCGCTTAAAATACCGGTGAGCTATGTTGTGTTGCATATAAGTATCTTTGATGACACGATGCTTGCTGTGAGAGCATAGGGGTAAAATTTAAATACAGGCGCTTTTGCTTTGCAGGGCTCGGTCACCCTGGGGTCAATAGCATGCTCCTGGATTGCTTATAATAAACCATATTGTAAAGCTGCTAGCAGGAATGCTGTGCGACTTTTTTCATTGCCACACTGAATGGTCCTTCACGAAATCAAGAGTGATGAACTGATGGAGACAAAAACCATTTTTCTAGCTGAAGTGTTTATTTGTGACCAAAGACATGTGTAAACGTACATCCATTTCTAGTTTGAGAACATCAGAAACTTCGTAAAAACTATTGCAAAGTACAAGCTTCCTGCAGCTTGGCACCATAACAAAATTGAATACTGAAAGATAGAGTCTGTGTGGCCCTCAAGTAAAACACATTTCCCAAAAGAAATAAATCTCTAAAAATAAGTACCTCAATAAATAAATGTACAAGCAGACTGACATGACTGTAGATAAGAACACTCAAAAAAGGTACATGCTTTCTCTATTAGGTAGCCTGTGGTACTATAACCATCGCACGATTTGCATGAGCCCACAGCAGTCACTGAGACACTGATATGCAGGGTGGTTATCTTTAAGTTTCATGGAATTTATTAAAGACTGGCTGTCTCCGTGGTAATATGAAAAATATATGACATCCCCAACCAGCGCATATAAACCTCCTCATAATAATATGAAAGACGTATAAAATTCGGGGCACTTAGTAATTAACACCACTTGAGCTTATACCCGTGTCACACGGGCACATTTGGAAGGCCTTCCAGTCGACGGCCTTCGAAACGCCAGAACTCTATCGACTCAAAGGAGTTGTCGCGCTGCTACACGGCACTTTTGAAAGGCCGTTGAGTGGTTCCGGCGTTTCTCGCCAAATTGCGTGGCGTTGCGTATCTTTATTTTCGTTTTCATGTCACAAAAAGTTAAACAACATTAAAACCACTTAAAAGCACTATAATTTCTTTTATGTTTGTTTATAAATTACAACTATTGTTTATACATTGCCTTACATGTATGTTTAGTTTTTAAGTTGTTGAGTAGCGAAACTGCGGCAACGTTTGCGTCGCTACACGTCGCTGTTGTCGAGAGCAACAAAGAATTTAAGAGCGTTGGTCGAGAGTGTGTGTAGCTCGCGCATATCAAGTGGCAAAAATACTTTATTGAATCATTGATAACATTCATATATAGTATTTTTAGAGCATTTTGGTTTGATTTGTTTTTTTCTAACCGTGAGTTGGAGCACACTGTGAGCGAGAGGGCATGTTCGCGCCGTTTCCGTTTCCGTTGCTCAAAGGCCATCGAGATTTCGATAGAGTTGTAAGGTGCTCCGTTGACTCGATAGACTATTGACTCGGCGGCCGTCGAAACCGCCCGTGTAGCAGCTCGAACTTGACCTTTGAGTCAACTGTCTATCGGTTGGAAGGCCTTCCAAACGCCCGTGTGACACGGGTATTAGAAGAAATAGCTCTAGCAGTCTTATTTATGGATCCTTTTGGCGGAAAAGGTCCGATCACTAGTATAGAAAATCCATGTCGAACAATAGTTCATTTTCTCATCAAAACCTCACCTTTCCAACTTCATGTAGGATGACGCTACAGGCGTCAAAAGCTTTTATTGAGTTCAGCCTTTCTTTTTTCACGACAATACTCTTGACACTTACAAGTTTCATTGTTTTATCTTTAGAATACATTGTAATAGTTCCCTTAAGAGTTAGGTTAAAGGTGGTAATTAGTAGTTAAGCTACCGAACTGTCATATAATCTGTTAGGTAGACTCACGTTGACGCTCTAAATATTCATTACATCACTCCGAGCTGGTATTTCAATATGGCGTCACGGGAAACATATCACGTTTTGTCTCGCTGTAACAGTGGGCGCACTGCTACGGCAACAGCTTGATGTACAAATAAAGCATGATTTAGGCTTCCTCTTTTGATGGCCGCTTGATAGATTCTGTCAGGAAGTGTCTTAAAGCGACGCTAATGAGAAACAATACGCAAGCTCGTTATAACGAAGCGCGATATAACAAAACGATGGATATATCGAAGTAGATGCAATTCCCCCTTGAAATCACGATAGAGATCATGTATTTTAAGCCTCCTTTTATTGAAGTTAAATTACGCGGCGCTGCACCGCACCGCATATTTCAAGACGAAATTCTTAATACTTACTTGTTTAAGTCTTTGGTCTTTAATTGTAATACTTCCTTTATAGGTTAGATTAAAGGAGGTAATTAGTAGTTATGCTACCTAACTGTGTATCAAGCTTCCGCGTGATGTGCTGAAAACCCGCACCTCCACTTGTCTCTCACTGCGCACGTGCCACGCTCTACTGACGCAGCTAGGCGAGTCCTCCGAGATTAGGGGAAGCCGGAACGAGCTGGCGCGAGCCGGCCAAGCCAAGCCGGCGAGGTCACAAAGCGGGGCAGCGATAAAGCGAAATAGTTTCTCTTTCGAAGGCCGAACGCACCCGAGTATAAGTCCGCGTTTCTGGTGCCGGTTCCAAGCTCTGTTGGCCGCATAGTTAGACGGGTTTTACGTCAGTAATGTCAGCTATCCAAGTGGAAAACGGAAGTGGAAGTCCGCTACACTGGAACAGAAGAACGCTATCTTAACGGCTGTCGCGTCAGGTGCTAAACAGTCGCGTGTTTTACAGGCCGGAGTGTCTTTAGCTGTTGTTTTATTGAATATTCACCACATACGCCGCTGCATAGCGCTTCGGCAGGCCGCGGGGCCGTAGTCTTCCTTGCATATCCTTGGGCATGGCGTATATACTGCAGTAAATTACAATAGTCGATATAACGAAGTAATGGATGTAACGAAATAATTTTGGCTTACCCTTTGAACTCCGTCAAAACGAGGTTCGAGTGTATTTCAAAGGTAGATTGCTGTCAAATTTCTGGCAAGAGGTTTATTAATGAAATAAGAAATGAAGGCAAACCTCAATGTTCTTTAATTTTACGCCAAAGACCTGCTCTACTACTTTAGCGTAACGTTAACTGATTTGAAATCTATTTTCGTATCGGACTCATTTACGGTCCAGTGAAGCTTTCTAAAACCATCTTATCTTTGAATGTGTTTCCTTTTTACGTACACAAAGTTAAATTGGTCCGCGAGCAGATGATGCCAAATCCATCACGTTCAAGGCGTCATCGCTATACCTCTCGTATTTCTTGCGTCTTTGTTGGTTTACGAGGCGTCCTATCAGGGTAACAGTAGATACATTTTGTATTCTAAAAGAGCAATGTAGAGTTATTGCCTTCGAAAGCGTGCATTCCTTTGTCGAGGAGGTAAGAACTGAATTTTGGATAGATAGTGCCGCTCGTCGGGTTGTTCGGTCAATCACCTGTACAATCCGCAGGGCATGCTGGCGTGTTCCTCGATGTCGACGATAGAGATGACGCTGTTTACTGTGGCCTCCACATCGATAGGGCTCACGCCGCGGAGCCGGGCGATTAGGTGTAGAAACTCGTAGGCGTTGAGCTTGTCCAGGAGGCATCCCTTTTGGAAGCAGTAGCCAATCTGGGATTGCCACTGGTGAACAGGGGGAGAAAAAAAATGTATAACAAGGTAAGGAACTGCGTATTCAAGCCACACATCGAATCAGTGACGTGACATTGTTTGATAAGTTATGCTCACCAAGTCGCGCACTGTCTCCCGCGGCATCGTACGCAATAAACGTGAAAAGCCCGTAGCGCGAACAAACTTCTTTAGGGAATAAGGAAACCTAAATCTGGACGCCCTACACAAATGGGACGACAATCTCGAGTTGACTTGGCGGTTACGTGAACGCTATCGGGCTGAGAGGTCTTGCAAGCGACGTCTGCTGGAGATCTCGGTTTAGCAGGCCACTATTTTTTTTTTGCTTCCACAATCATCCGCCACGGGCTATAATGCCATGTGGTGCAGCGGCGTTCAGACGGACATCACCGAAACTTTCCCTCAGCCCCCGCTTAATTAACCCACTCGCTGCTTCGGAAAGTGACCCACTGTTCGGTTGGCGCACGCTTTCTACGACTCGGATATGGAGCGTCTTAAAACCGGATTCGGTGGACCGGATCGACCACTCGAATTTACCATAAGTCTCGTTCGAGTATCGCGCGAAGCCGGCAAAAGAGGACATCGCAGAGACAGCAGTGATGTCAAACGATGTAGGGTACTTTGCTGTCCAGAAAAAACACCAGTTGAGCAGCCTGCCTAGACGGTCACCAGAAAGTTTTCCTGCGTACTATAAAACGTATTCCCGCTTGCCTCACGCGCCCGATGAAGCGAGATTGTAAAGCGCTACCTTTACACCTCGCATGCATAGACATTGACACTCACGATTGTATAACACTCGCACAGTGCGTGGGGTTTCATGTTTCTATCGCTAAGGACCGTGGGGTACCTATGTATTACTCAACCATCCGCATGCATACACTCGGGTCGAACGGCCGCAGTGCAAACCACGCCCTTGAAGCAGTATGATCGTTGTCAACCTGGCATCACCATGATGATGTCGAACACATACGTACGTTCGCGTCACACGCAAACTACTCAATTTACGCAACGGCATTGGTCCAACTGGTACCAAATTGAGGAATCCCATTCAATGCGGCAAATCCAGGTAGCGACAAAATGCTTCGCATAAGATCGATTCCCACAGTGGGTGAGGTCAATTTCTTTTTTAGTAGATCGTTCCCCAGCTTTGTGTCGAAGTTGGTGCCGTGCGAGGCGCTGGCTTCCTCCATTACCCCGTGTGATTTCAACAAATCCAGGCGATTTCGTCCATGTGCCCCATAGATTGTTTCCTATCAACGCCACATGATGGCGGTAGCCTCGTCGCACCTCTGCGCAAGAGGCGTTCAAAGCATCGGTAGAAAAAGAATCAGGGAAGAGATTAGTAGCACCCAATTCGGTAGAGACATAGGTAACGGTACAAAGTTGATACAGAGGTTTTAAGGAAGAGAAAAAATGACCTAGGCAAAATGGTAGACTGAAAAGCATGTATCACAACCAAAATGAGTTTAAGCAGGCTAGGTGAATGTTTTTCAGCTCCCCGTTTCAAAGACGATGCCAATAAACCATCATCATCTACATCATCACTAAGCTCTTTAGATCAACTTTCAAGGCAACACGTTTCCCTCTTTCCTGCTCTCCTCCTCCCCTAATCCTCTTCCTACGTGGAGCTCCGCCAGCGCCCATAAAATATTCCGAACCTATCAAATACGCGGGCAAAAAATGTAGCGTCTCATTTGTGTCGTAAACTACACTTTCCATTCTCGTTCTGAATATGCTTTCCATGCAGTCAATATTTCTTTGCGTGCGCACTGACGTAAACCGTGCTCCACCAAAAAAAAGAAAAGAAACATAATCTGGGCTTTACATGAGCTAGCAGCACGCGTAGTTGTCTTGCTTCCCTCTAGTCATGGAATCACTCCGCCGGTGACGTTCTGACGCTGAAGACTTCCGAAGTTCTAGAATAAAGGTTTCTTTTACGAGTCAGTGTATGCGCCAGTGTATGTTTAAACAGCCAGCGAACACTCGAACACTGGAGAGAAATGTAGTAGTTTCAAGCTAAACCCTATGAAGCATCCTTTGGAGTGAAATTTCGTGAAGGAAGCAAGACGTTTGGGCCCCCCGGAGCGACTCGGCTAGCTCCAGATCTTGAGTGCTGACGCCTAGACCACAATACAGCTAGCACTAAACATTCGCAGTACACACACGTACCCGTTCCGTTCCCATAGCGCAAAATGGTAAAATACCGCCATTATATATGCTGTACACAAGTGCGTTTCCGACAATTTTTGTCGACGTGAGGTGACGTGAAGTCGATTAGACTGCTTCCATAAGTATCCCCACTGCAACTCATATGCGTGACTACATCGTATGACCTAGGGATGCTACATCGCATACCTATCCAATCCGCCCTACTCAACCGGACACTTAAACGGCAGTAAGCAGCGATGGCCACCACGTCATTAAAAGCTGAGCGCTGCCTGGTATGGCGAGATAAAGAGGCGGTTGACCCGACTGGTATCATGGTGTATCACTGGTGTCACTGATACCATCACTGATGTCCCCGGGTACCTAGGAGAAGATGGGGTCTCCGGCCGACGTGCTTGTTTATTATTTTAACGCTCCCGTTTCTTTTGTCACTCTCTCTCTCCCAAATTCGTTACGTTGCTTCAGCCCGAAGCTGTCTTGGTAATTAGCGTAAACAGGCTTCTATTGTAGTCAAATTTAGAACGCACCCGAAGTTTCTGTGCACGCTTAAAAGAACATACTGAAGGCCTCGCACCTTTCGTGTATTCTCCAGGAGAGACGCTGTGGCGGTGTAGGCCTCGCCCTGCGTGACGTCGGTCAGCGCCGCGAGCAGGTCCAGCGCCGTGGTCTTCCCCGAACCGCTCAGGCCCAGCAGGCCGAAGCACTCCGAAGGCCTCAGCGCCAGGTTGAAGTCCGTGACGACCGCGCAGCAGTCGCCGTATGTCTTGCTCAGGTTGCGCGCGACGAGTGCGTGATCTTTGAAGTTGTTCTTGTCGCACAGTGCGGTCGCCAGCTTCTTCTCTTCTTCGACCTCGGGGTCAGATGGCTTTGCCACCGTGGCTCGCGACGCTGTTAGAGGTCTTGACCACCCAAAGACAAAAAAGCACCTGTTAATGTTAACTTTATTAATATTTGGGGTTTTACGTGCCAAAACCACTTTCTGATTATGAGGCACGCCGTAGTGGAGGACTCCGGAAATTTTGACCACCTGGGGTTCTTTAACGTGCACCTAAATCTAAGCACACGGGTGTTTTCGCATTTCGCCCCCATCGAAATGCGGCCGCCGTGGCCGGGATTCGATGCCGTGACCTCGTGTTCAGCAGCCCAACACCACAGTGTTAAATAACTTTCTACACAGCTGCGGCATTACTAAGGGGGCGGAGGAGACGGGTTGTGACCATGCCGGGTGCAGCCCGCTGACGGGGTGCTACCTGCAGTTCACAGCCGAATGCAGTAAACGTCTGCACTCGAGACAGCTGTATGGGACTGGTGACGAGAATGGGCTGAAGCAGAAAAGGGGCGACGTAACCGCCTGCCTAGTTTAAGCTTTCAGGCACTTATGCACTTGGTGAGAGCCGTGATGACCCCGGCAGCGTAATTTACAGAAATTAGTGCCGAATTGCACCAAAAATAAGAGCGTTACCCTTTTAAAGTATTTACCATTCACTAAACAAAGAGCGCGTTCAGGAATAGGTGAGCGTGGCAACATAAAGAGAAGCAGAGAGGACGGGGGGGGTTACATGCCGAGAAGCCGGGCAGGGTGTCGGCAAGCCCAGTGACGCTCCTACTACACAGTAAAAACTTTTGCACCATTCGGCATGCCTGCTTTTCTTATGATCAACGTTCTCAGCTATAAGACCATAAAGTGGATCTGAAAATCATGCGCTGTAAAGGCACCTCCTTGGGCCTAGTCAACTATTCATCAGTAAAGCTGGACTACATTGTATTATAACAGAGCCAGAGAATAAGCTCGGCAGGTTACAATAATTTTTGCCACGACACAACTGCTCCAAATGCGCACAAAATATTTCACCCCCGTGGTAGTTCAGTGGCTACGGCGTATCACTGCTGAGCTCGAAGTCGTGGGCTCGATGCCATGCCCTGCGGTCGCCTTTCAGTAGGGGCTGAATGCCGGAAACGCTCCCGACTTCGGTACATGTTCAAGAAACCCATGTGGTCAAGATTATTCTGCAGTCGCGAATTACGACTTCCCCCATGACAATTATCGTCGTTTTGGCGCGTACAACTTCAGAATTTCAAGTTTCACACGAAAACAGATGGAAATCCGTGAGATCCTACTGACGTACAGGGGCTGTTTGGACGTGAAACTTAAAACAATATAAGTAAAGGCACAACAATGTATAAACTGAACGCACAGAAAGGAAAATGTAAAGTGGAGCTGGACTGAAAGATTAGACTTTAAGATTAAGATTAAGCTTGATATGAAAAAATTGAAAATTGAAGTGGCACCGCGTGTTGTGGAGTGGTACCTTTCATGCGTGACGTCAGCACTTCTGATTCACATAGAGAGGCTGCTATGTCCCGCCACTGCGAGCGAGCTGCATCAATTTCTCTGTGTACAACCGCCAAGGTGGACACCTTCCTGGCCCGATGCAGCCGCGGAGGCTCAAAGAGGTAAATATACAGTTCATAAATGACACAACACAGGTATACGGGGAAGTCACGTCGACTCCTCTACTTGGCAGAGGCGTTCGAATTGAAGACAAGTAGCACCACCTTCGGCACTAATAATCCTACGCAAGAAAGTTGTACATTGGCACACAGTAAATGACCATAGATTTCTGGACGAATACTCGTTGATCTAGCTCGACGGTACGATTTCCTTTAGTGTACCCTTTTATGTGTGTGTGAAGGTGCCACTTTTAATCACACTCGGGAGGAGACTTTGCCGTACCGTCCATTCTTCTTTCCAAAGATCGCCTCGCTCCAGCTGAAGCAACCCGATGTTTTGAAGCTCATAAGACCGAGACAGATCAGGCCTTGAACAGCCAAGAACAGCAGATTCAATGGGACGCCGTTCAGGACGAAGTCGCCTGACGCCGCGTCGTGGCACCGCAAAACACTCCCCAGTGTAGAGTCAGGCTCCTCTTCATCCATTGCTAGGGCTGCGGCATTTGTGATCAAATGGTAGCAACGGCTTTGTTGGGCCATCTGTATTCCTCGTTATCGTCAACCTATTTTACGTGCACCGAAGCACAAGAGCATCTCCCAGCGTTCACGAATTATCCCTGTCTTGTGCCAACTGACCCCCGAAGAAACAGAAAAGATTGCCGCCCATATCTCCAAGGAGCAAGAAGACATAGCCCGAATAATATGCGCTTAGGGGGAATTTACGGTGAAAGTAACAACCCTGATGTCCGCACAGTATATTCAAGGGGGACTGCCATCCCTAGACATACTAAGGTTACTCTCTGTATGGACTAACGCCGTCTGCGCATAAGTGCGAGGAGCGCTTAGAGACACTGGTACCTGTGACATCCTTTTTCATCGTTCCCATGTTGAGTAGCACGCTTTACATGCGGCCAGGCAAAGGTACGAAGGCTTCAGTAAAGTGTCCCTTCTCTCTCCTGTCATATGCCTGCGAATTCTCACTCATTTCTCTGCCATCCTGCAATGCGCTTTCGTTCATTTGGCATCTATTCTGTAACTATAAGAGACCACCTGTTACCTGCCCTACTTACATTACGGTTACATACGCTCCAGTTGCCGGAAGCGTAAGAAGCACTCAGGGATCTTTGAATGTTATCGCGTTCCACTCTCAAAGGCAAAGCTTAGGCGTCCTCCGAATTTTTGTTTCAAGGCTGCGTGTCTTAGCAGACGATACAAATTATTGAAAACGTGGGAGCAATTTGATCAAGTAATATATTCGTTTCAGCAAGCGAGTCAGGCATCCTTCTTTAGCTATATTTCTCGTACCTCTGGAAATCAACACCGCTAAAAAAACATGCAAAGAACACAAAGTACAGTCGAGTGTAGAAGTTCAGACACGAGGACACAAGCAAAGAGGTTTTGCTTCTAGCACAGCCATGCAACGTGAAATTGCACTAATGCATGACGCTTTTCAAGCAGGCGCACGTAGGCAGTACCTCGTGATTTCAGCTTTTAGTCCTGGGCTGCGAAGAAAGAAAACAAATTAGCGCCACCTCTGGTCCTTAAACTTTTGCACTCGACTGTACGTGGTCTTTATTCGCGTATCTATCTCGCGTCGTTGATGTCTTGCCGTGTGAATCACCTACTAGCTTAAATCAAGATCTCGCGCTACTACTGCGTAGTAGACTCGCGAAATTCGAAAGCGCCGAGCAAAAGCTGAGAATCGCCGCGTGCTGCGCCTTCCTCGCGCGTTCCATTGCACCTGAGCAGCTTCGGCGTATTCTTTCGCGCACCTTTTCGTTCTACGCGGTCCGGGTTGCGTATTTCCAATTGCTAGTAGGTACAACGGGGCGTGGCACTTGCGGAGACGACGGACGTTTGCGTGCACGCACGACTAAGAGCGGGTGCGAGAGAGGAAATGTGGTGACTTTTGCTCCTTGAATATTCGACTCTGCCTAGGCACTGCAAAGGAGTTTCACAGTGCGTGTTGTATGCGCTTGTCCCTAGGCGCGCCGGCAGAAGACGTGGGGCGCGGTAGTGCTGAACCTAGCATCGCAATTTGGCGGCTCGAAACTAGTATACTTATTCAATCGTGTTGTTTGCTAATGAAAACAACGTGTCACTACTTCGCATTATTGGCGGCACCTCCAGGTCACCAAAGCTGCAACGGGGATACAACCTGCTCCCAGCTTTGACCCTCCCGCTACCTCTTAGGTGCCCCGGAGACCCTGCGCCGCCTGCTTTAATATAACCTCAGGAGCTCTCCCGGGGCCTCCGTGTGCGGTTACATGTGCCCTCCTGGAGCAGTGCTTGTAAAAAAATTCACTCTACCATCGCGGCTAACAAAGTTACCCGCGACTTGTACAACTCCAGTCAGAACCTTGCCACTTCACAGACAGTGATCACCAAATGGGGCGTCCGTGCCCACTGCCTCCCCGGGCGGGCAGTCAGCGGCGGAGCGTAAACAAATCCGACAGCCCTCCGCCATGTCGGCACACCCAGGCACAAACGCACGCTTCTCGCGGAAAGCAACTTCTCCACCGTAGTGCCTAGGCAGAGTCACATATTCAAGGTGCCAAGGCCCCAGATTTTCTTTCTCGCACCCACTCTCACTCGCGCCTGTGCAGGAACGTCGAGTGCCATCTAAAGCGCGACGCCCCGCTGTACCTACTAGGAATTGTAAAAACGCGTCCGGGTTTGCAATCTGCGAGGGAGCATCACCTCCTCTCCCAGTCGCGAAGATGGAGCGCCAATTGAATGACGCTCGGGTGGCGGGCGCGGCCAGCGGATGACCCGCCCGCGACGGCACCGCCCCATGCTGTTCGCACAGCTTTACAACGGTGTCAGCGTACAAGATCTTCATGAAGCAGGACAGCAGTGCCCAGGGTGGGAAAAAGGGCTGACACGTAATCGAGCCCAGGTAGGCCAACGACCCTGAAAACGTTGTGGAGCAAGTAGAATACGAAACCTGCAAGTAAACGTGCACATTTGTTATAGCAGTGTTTTTTAGTGTTTATACATGTAGCGTGTTCTTTCTTAATTGATTAGCACTAGGAGCGTCAAAGCGGGGAAGGAAGACTGTGTGAAGTCGGATACGTGTGAGAAGTAGAGAGGGGATGGGAGAGCTCGGAAGAGAATGTATGTGCGTATGTGCATAAATACGTCGTGTCTCGGCTGACAATTGTCGCAGCTGCTCAACGAAGACAAAGAATGAAAAAAAAGGGGTGTAAGACAATGGGCTACAGGGCAGCCATCACTTACGAGGCGCCCGCATCGGACGCGGTGAGCGTCGAGCCATATGGTCGAGCAACGCGGCGTTCGGCGCAGCAACGAAACGTGCGCATGAGCAAGCGGAACGAACCAAAGAACTCGGTATCTCGGAGGGGAAATGATGCACGCCAGCCAAACGTCGTGATCGGCACGGGCAGAGAGATAGACAGATAGTGATCTAAAGAAAGGAAGGACGCTTGATTCTGCAGAGGGAACAAGGCGAAGCGTTGTCAGGGGAGAGAGAGTCCGGGCAACGACCCCCCTCGCACCGGTCCTTCCACAGCTCCAATGCGCGCGTGGCGCGCCATCTGTCGAGGCAGCGCCCTACATGGAGAGGAGGGGGTCTTCTGTGTTTGCCGCAAGATGGCTCTGCGTGTGCGGAAAGCGCAGAAGAAATGCAGCGGAAACGCACTTCGCTACTCGTGTAATTGCGACTTCTGTAAGTTACATGTTCATAATTACCTATACACACTGCAGTATAACTTTCCACGGCTCGTTTCGAAGGCAACACCGCATTCACTAGAGGCGCGTTTGTACCGCTTGGAAGCATCAAACTCGTGGCTGAGTGGTAGCGTCTCCGTCTCACACTCCGGAGACCCTGGTTCGATTCCCACCCAGCCCATCTTGGAAGTTGCTTTTTATTTATGAAGTGCCTGCCGTTATTTATCACTCACGGTCAACGCCGCGGACGCCGACACCCGCCGCCGACGACAACGGCTTTTCTGCGACACGAGCTCCTTAACGCTATCGCGTTAAAAGCACCCTGCATGACACAATCATACGGCTTTCGGTGTTCGGGCGACATAGTTCTGATGATCGAACACCGAAGATCTTATAGTTCTATGTTGCTCAATGTATTTTAAATCTGTACTTATCATTGAACAGCTTGGTTAATGTTAGCTGGGAGACCTTGCTCGTTGTATATACATACATATATATATATGTATATTTATATAGTCACATCATAAGAAGCCAACAAACACTGACATCGAGGACAACATAGGGGAAACTAATTGTGCTTTATAAATTAAATAAAGAAACGATAAGTTACAGGTAATTAAAGTGGATAAAAACACAACTTGCCGCAGGTGGGAACCGAACCCACAACCTTCGCATTTCGCTTGCGATGCTCTACGAATTGAGCTACCGCGGCGCCGTTTTCCCATCCGCTTTCTCGGCTATTTATGTGTCCTAGTAGAACCCTGGGAGTGTTAGCCAGCGCCACCACTCACAGACCTTTGCGGCGGACGTGGAACGCCCTTTGTGCCGCAGGCGTCCCGAGAACGTGATCACGTTCTCGTGACGTGACGTTCTCGAACTAGCTCTCTCTCTCTCTCTCTCTCTCTCTCTATATATATATATATATATATATATATATATATATATATATATATATATATATATACCACGCAACTGACAGTGGTTTGCTTTGGACCACCGTAAATTGCACTTCGCTTTTCGAAAATGCATTACATTTGTCGAGAGAGATCTTGAACACTTTTCAATGCGGTGGGTGGGGTTTAAATCATGGATCCGGGATGTCAGCGAAGTGCTATATAAGGCCAATACAATACTCTGGCATTTAACGCTTACTTGCCCTTGAACGTCGATTTTTTTTTCTTTCGACCAAACAGATTTTTGAAAAACCGCCAGTGGCAGATAGCGTAACTCTAAACTCTTGTGGTTTGGTTGGATCACTCAAATACGCGGGCGTTACTTGCACTAGAAATTAAAAAAAGCACAATCAACTA
Organism: Dermacentor albipictus; assembly: GCF_038994185.2. Classification (NCBI taxonomy): domain Eukaryota; kingdom Metazoa; phylum Arthropoda; class Arachnida; order Ixodida; family Ixodidae; genus Dermacentor; species Dermacentor albipictus. The sequence goes on along the minus strand of NC_091828.1, from coordinate 95,633,959 downwards.
AGGTAACATGTCCTCAATAACATGTCCTGTAACATGTTCTCAACAGACCCGTACTCAATATACTGGGACCAAATACGTAGCCCAAGACGCACACATGAGCGAAAAAGAAGGCTACATATATGAAATGTGGAATGTGAAATACAAAACAACGTGAGTGAGTATATGCAAATACATTGTATTTAATTTCGTACGCAGACACAACCATTGCTCTTTCGAGAACAGCAGCAGAAGTAAACTGAAGCAGAATATGACGGTCCGCATATTGTGGATGATTGCCGTTCAGGGAGCTTCCGCGATATTTTTTATATCGAACACACGAAATTTACTAACCGATACTGATCTAAAATAACCTCATAATAAACGGTACATTTGATACAGAACGCGGGGCGTCTGCCGCCAGCGTGATAAGGCAACTGGCAGCGGATTTATATGAAGGAAATTTATCGGAGATATCTTTGAAAGTAGCGTTCAGATATATTTTCATTGCTTTTTCAACTTTTTTTTTCTAACGGTGCGTCTGTTCTAACGATAATGTGTAGATATGGAGGCAAGTGGGCTGCGAGTGGGCGACGAAATCTCGAGCATGAATAAATCTCTTGTTACTGATTATGGAAACGAGCTTAAAGGAAAGGCAAGAAATCATTGGCTACAAAGTGCAGCGTTCTTTTCGATAAATGTGTTCGCTGCTTGCGTATTTTCTCCGTTGGGATGAAATCCCGTATATAAAGAAACAGACCAAAAAAGTCTCAATGGTTTGTCACAGACGAATTCGGTTTTTAACAATGTGCGAACTTGGAGAAGTTGTTAATTTGTAGTAAACTTTGAAGAACGCAGTATGCACACCATGTACATGGAAACTTGCACAACAAACCCAGCAAAGGTTTTCCCTGATTGCGTATATCGAATCAATCGCTACTCAGACTATTTTTAATAGCAGATGAACCTGTCCGTTATAGCTGAGTTCGAGAAAATACTAAACTGAAGTGATCTGGTCTGTTTTGGAGATGTTGGAGAGCGTCTTACCAGGCAAATAAATCCAAAGAAACGCGCTGTACATGGCTCCCAATTCCGTCAGCGCCCGCTCCGAGATCAGGTACACCGTACCTATCATCGCGGGAGCAGACAGCACGAAGGTGGCGAACATGAGAACTGCAAAGGGCGAAAACAGGCAAAACACAGCGAAGTTAGAAATCAGAGGCGTAAAACGGTAGGGTAAATTATGCAACACCAGCCTCCGGCCCTCAATCACCGAGATAAGCCTTAAGAGGAAGCTGTACTTGATGAAATGTTAATAAAAAAAAGGCAACCTCAAATTCGTTTTCATCGGTACCCAATCTTAATAAACACTATATATGAAGGAAGAAAGAGCAAATATTTATTTACGTCTCTCATAAAAAAACTGTTCAACCATTCAAAATCTTCAAAACTGAAGCACCAAGTATACAAAACACATGAGTAAAATAAGAAGAGCACAGTTAGGTAAAGTGGTTATGCCGAGTAGATAAACTTGCAAGAATAAACTTACAAGTCCGGAAATAGCCACGAGGTTCCCAGGAAACTCCCGAGAAACTGCGGGGCGGCTTGCGACAATACGGGTGCATGAGAGAAAATAACAGGACTTAGAAACTCTCCACCAGCGTGAAACTCGTTTGGAAGCCCACCGCAGTGTCTTGCGTGAAGCATAGAAGTGTGAGACCCAACAGAATGCCGGCCTCACGCGGGCGCCACCAAAAATCTTGACGGATTCCCTCGATAGCCTGTTTGGGTCATGTGCTTTGCGCGTGATCCTTTGGGTATGTGTGCTCAAAACATTTTACACGCAATGCACAAAAAAGTGAACGGCGCCCACACGCCTTCGTGTTACGCGCCCACGCGAAGTGCAACGTCACTAAATTTTTGTGACGTACCAAGTCCTTTTCTAGAAAAAAAGAGTGACTCTTTAAAGTAAGACAGCTGTGTTCGGTTCCTTCGCCAGTTTTGGTGGGGGGAACATTCTCACTGGCGATACGAAGCCTCCAATAGAAAGTGAATGTGCGCTCACGAGAGATAGTTGTGGGCTGCGTTTCTGGCTGAACGCTATTATTGCTCTTTGAGACGCACATGATGTATCGGAGAATAACGGTTCCACCCAAATGTTAAATCACGGTGGAACTTACAGCATGGTATAGATGCTGCGGTGCTAGACTTCTGCAGAAGCATCGTCCCACAGCTGCTGTCGCGCGGACATTGTGGCACGTGAATGCATAAATCGCGGTATAAGGTACAGCGTGGTTTATATGCTGTGGAGGAGCACTTGTGAAGCAGCATTCCTGCGTGGGCTGTAGTGTGAGAGAACTGTGACACCTGAATGTATACATTATGCTGTACGGTAGGTAGGTAGTTAAGATGCTCTGGTGGAGCGTTTGTGCAGCAGCAACCTGCCCACGTACTCTCTTGCAAAGAAATCGTGGCGCCTGAACGCATAAATCATGGTGTAATGTCACAACGTGCTTTATAAGCTGTGGTAGAATGCATGTGAAGGAGCATACCCCGCACATGCTGTGCACGAGAAAATATTGGCATCTGAATGTACAAATTGTGGAGCAAGGAAAAACGTGGTTGATAGGCTGTGGTGGAGCACTTGTGACGGAGCATACCTCGCACATGCTGTACACGAGAGAATCGTTGCATCTGAATTTATGAATTATGGTGCAAGGTACAACGTGGTTTATACGCTGTGGTAGAGCACTTGCGCAGCAGGAAGCCGCGCACGTACTGTCGTTCCAAAAAATTGTGGCGACTTCATGTATAAACCATGGCGTGAGCTTACCACGTGGTTTATATGCTGTAGTCGAGCACTTGGGCCGGAGCAACCTGCGCACATGCTGTTGTGCAAAAAAAATTGTGGCGCCTGAATGTATAAATCATGGTGTGTGCATACAACACTGTATGCTCACACTGTATGCAGCACTGTTTGTATGCTGGAGTGCTTGTGAAGAAGCATACCCCGCACATGCTGTGCACGAGAGAATTGTGGCATCTGAATATAGAAATCATGATGCAAGGCACAATGTGCTTTATACGTGGTGGTAGAGCACTTGTGCAGCAGGAACCCACGCGCGTTCTGTCGTGCGAAACAAGTGAGGTGCTTGAATGTATAAATCGTGGAGCAAGGAACAACGTGGTTCATGCGTTGTTTTGGAGCACTTGGGAAGGAGCATAGCCCGTACAATACTCTGCGCGAGAAAGTAGTGGCACCAGAATGCATAAACCATGGTGCGAGCTCCAACGAAGTTTATATGCTGTAGTGGAGCACTTGTGCAGGAGCAACCTGCGCACGTCGTCTCGTGCGAAAGAATTGTGGCGCCTGAATGAATACATCACGGTGAGAGGATACAACGTGGTATATATGCTGTGGGGGAGTGCTTGTGATGGAGCATACCGCGAACGTGTTGTGCACGGGAGAATTGTGCCACCTGAGTATATAAATAATGGCGAAAGGCACAACGTGGTTTACATGCTGTGGTGGAGCACTTGCGCAGGAGCAACCCGCACACATACTGTCGTTCCAACAAAATTGTGGCGACTCCATGTATAAACCATGGTGCGAGCTTAGCACGTGGCTCATATGCTGTGGTGAAGCACTTGTGCAGGAGCAACTTGCGCACGTACTGTATCGCAAAAAATGGTGGCACCTGAATGAATACATCACGGCGAGAGGATACAACGTGGTATATATGCTGTGGGGGAGTGCTTGTGATGGAGCATACCGCGAACGTGTTGTGCACGGGAGAATTGTGCCACCTGAGTATATAAATAATGGCGAAAGGCACAACGTGGTTTACATGCTGTGGTGGAGCACTTGCGCAGGAGCAACCCGCACACATACTGTCGTTCCAACAAAATTGTGGCGACTCCATGTATAAACCATGGTGCGAGCTTAGCACGTGGCTCATATGCTGTGGTGAAGCACTTGTGCAGGAGCAACCTGCGCACGTACTGTATCGCAAAAAAATTGTGGCACCTGAATCTATAAATCGCGGTGTGAGCATACAACATTGCTTATATGCTGTGGTGGCATGCTTGTGAAGGAGCATACCGCACACATGCTGTGCAAGGCAGAATTGTGGAACCTGAATGTATAAATCATGGTGCGTGGTCGCAACGCGGTTTATATGCGGTGGCGGAGCGCTTGCGAAGGAGCATACCGTGCACATGCGGTGCGCGAGAGAATATTGGCGCTTGAATGTACGAGTGTAAATACCGAACAGGCCGCTCCGCTCTGTTAATGGTAGAAACGCTGGGGAAGGGGTTTGCGTTTGAGTTTCCACGTAACAGAGTTATTTTTCTGGTACGTTAAAATTACAGTCCGGCGCTATCACGTCTGTAAGTTGTGTTTAAGTCACACTTTACAATTCTTCTGACGCATTTCACTTTGAGGAATTCAATTAGTTCATCAACACTTCCGCGCCAGGCGGAGTGCCTGCGTGGTTGTGGTTCGGAATGATTTTTCGCGAAACAACGTCCGACACCGACACTGAATTTATTTTGCGACACAGGACCCTTGACTCTATCGCGTCAAAATTACCGTTTGATGTAACAAAATTTTCCTAGCTTTCCTCCCTGCATAAACGCACACGCCTTGATAAGCGCATCTGTCCTTTAATAAAGCTTTGTGAAGGTGTTTGGCTATTCCCCTACTTTAACAATCAGAGCCGATCCGTTCAGCACATTTTCTTTTTGTACTGTTGAAACATAGGTCTGTAGATAACGCTCTTGTTGTTCTTCCTGTTTGGCATCGATTCAAAGCGACGACAGCGAGCGAACTCACTGCAAGTGTCCGCCTGGATTCCACCGAGGACGCGGCAGATCAGGCACCACGGACCGACGAAGGCAACGTAGAGAAGGAAGTCGAAAGCAAAGTGCGATAGCACGTAAAAGCTGCCCGTCAAGCCGGTCATGAGCTGAACGTGGCGAGCGCCTCCCAGCCTCTCGGCGGCTGGAAACGCGGCGAACGCCGAGAAGGCCAGGGCGTACAAGAAGCCTTCGATCAGCAGCCAAGTTAGCTGAGTAGTGAACACCGTCGTGTCGGGCAACTTCAGCTGAGCGACCCGGGCAGCGATGCGGGCCGTCGGCTGACGCGTCAGCAAGCGCAGCATCGCCGTGTCAGCGAGGTTGAGAAGCACTGGCAAGGTGACCCAGTTCCTCGTGTCGACCATGAGACGGACTCTGCGAGTGTTACGAAAATAAGCGACCATAGAAACCGTATAAACGCGACAATTTATTTATTTATTTATTTAAGATACTTTCAGGGCCCGAAGGCATTACAGAAAGGAGTGGGTGAACATAACAAAACATTTGTGCAATATACAAAGACAGATTCAACGTGGCGTTTCATGAATGCTGGTTTTGAAGGTGTCGGTATCCAGGATGGCTGCAACGGTGGCGAGAAGGTGGTTCCAATCTTTGCTTGTGCTAGGGTTGAATGCATTACTGCAAAGTTTAGTTTAGACAATTAAAGTCTACATAGCGAGAGCTTCGAGGTAGCATCTGGTGATGCGCTGCTGGGACACTCATTGGTTAATGCTGTGTGAATTGTGGGTGATGCGACGTACGGGGGGACCATGGGAGCGACCTCGGGCGTTCAGGACCACCAACCATCAGACGAGACAGAAGCTGATGTGTGTTCTCTATACTTACGGTAGCATTGGTTAATGCTGTGTGAATTGTGGGTGATGCGACATACGGGCCCGTGGGAGCGACCTCGGACATTGAGGCTCGCCGACCACGAGACGAAACAGAAGCTGATGTGTGTTCTCTACACTTACGGTAGCACGACGGAGTAAGACGCACAGAAGCGCCGACTCTCCTATATTGCAATGCATATGGCATGGCCAAACAATGTCCGAGCGATAAATGGGGACCAGTCTTCTTCTGTGCTCTCCGACTCCACTTACGTCCTCACGTGTTGGTGGCTTTCAATGGCACTCTCATCGTCTTTTTTTCTTTAGCTGAATGTACTAGATGTGTGCGCCGGGCGACGGTCGCCTCTAGAAATCAATGTGTCGGGAGTTCTTCCAGCTATAAGAACATTGTGTGGCTTCAGGGTGCGTTTCGGCATTGTGGCCGTTTGAAAATATATAATGTCGCCTGTTATTAGATTGATACGGATGATGTTAAAGATGAAATCTACCTACATTAAGAGTGAAATATCCTTGTGCCGCCAGAGTCGCCTATCGTCGTTCTGCCAGGAGGGATCAAGATGAATATAAAGCACCGTCTAAGTGGAGCGACAGCGGTACATTAGCTTGTGATGGTGCTTGTGGAAACTAAGCTGAGGTGGTATAACGCAATACCTTTCCGTTCTGATCGAGCTGTTCCATTCCGATCGCGGTGCTCCAACTGAATGGTCTGAGCATCGGGATGTTATGCCGGTTGACCTAGGTTTGACGCCACCGTCGGGCAGGCCGTTCTATTGTTGAGTTTTTCGGCATGACAGGAGCAGCAGAAACCACGACCAGGAAAGTTCAAGAGGGCGAGACGGATGGTCCAGTATGTCCTACCAAAATACATCCATATTTTCCGGTATGGCTAACACGTTTGCGTAGGTTGCGCCGGCTCTACAGACATCACTGTACGGCTGCGTGTTTCGACGGCTTTGTCATTCGGTTGCTTCGGCAATGGGACGCAGACTACGTTGCTGCACGTCCGTAGTCATGGATGAAAGAAATGTTATGCTAGGGAGCCTACATGCAGGCTCCGTAGCACGTAGGCTCCCTAGAATATGCAAGAGCAGCGCTACGCGATTGAAGCCTCACATTATCGCCCCAACACGTGATCGTCACTTCCTAGCGCGCGGTAGGCTTTAGTTGCTCTACGGCAGGACTGCCCATGAAAAAGTAGCGTTGATCCAAGATTCCCGCTCAATATTCTTAGTCCCAGAAGTAACGTGCTGGGCCGATACCGTGAGGCAAAAGTATGAAGAGAACGGCTTCACGGGGAGTTCACTTGCCAAGGCTGGCCGCCTTGATTTAGAGCTCTCTCCTATATTACTTTCTTACTTCGTGATAGTACACGGACGGCGGCGACCGGCTGCGCATTCCGAAGGCCTGCATCATGAGGCCGCTTAGGTGCGTCGCTTGATGTTCTATAATGACGCTCCATACCGACCACAAATGAGCGCGGTTCTACAACTTTCGCGTACACTTTGCCTGTAAAACGTGGAACACACAATATACAAATAATCTGACTGCGCTCGCTTCGTTCCCGTCGTGTGGCGCCCGCTAAACCCTCCTCGACATCAACAACAAGCATGCCGACCCCCCTTCTATAGATTATCTCACCGGTCTGGTTCTAGGACAATAATCATCGGGTAGGTATGCACGTAGGTCGCCAAGTCGTCCATGACCAGGTCGTTGACGTCCGGTACCAGGCGGACGTTGCAACCTTCGGCTTCTATGAGAACCTGCAGCGTCCGGCTCAAGTTGGCCATGGATTTTGATTCCTGCAGTACGACGGTATAGCCGGGAAAGCGGTGCGCCAGGCGAATCTCTGTCGGCTTGGACAGGTGGTACAGCTTGGCGTCGTCTTGCGACTGTTTCCACTTCGCTCCGGCCTGTGTGAAAATGCTGCACAGTCGATCCAGGCACATCTCCCACAGTGGCGAAGATACAGTGAAGGGATTGATGGAAATTTTGATGGCCAGGTCGGACATCGAAGATGAAGTTGCGCTCACCGAGTGGGCCACTTTTTTTTAAGAAGACAGGCGTTTTAGTGTCCTTACTGCACACCGTAAAATATCCAGAACGCCTCTGCCTTTATAATTTTTTCAATTCAATTCAACTCAGTTTATATTTTTCTCTTGGACCGAGATAATCATTTGGTCAATACTTGACAAGGTACCCGTACGGGTTACGTACGACCTGCAAACCATCTTAAGTGGCCATGAGTGACCGCATCTTCAATCCTCTAGGCCAACTAATGAAGTAACAGAATTTTAGGCATACCGCACGAAGCATTGCAATCAGCGCTGCACAGAACATTTCGTAGGAGCTCGCTATCCAACAAGAGTTCCACGAAGTGTAAAAATAAAATATGTATATTTGCATGCCAAAACCACTATCTGATTATGAGGCACACGCAATTGGGGACTCCCGAAATTGGAGCCACCTGGGGTTCTTTAACGTGCACCTAAATCTAAGTACATGGTTGTGTTTGCGCATTTCGCCCCCATCCAAATGCCGCGGCGGTGGGCGGGATTCGAATTCGCGACCTCGTGGTTAGCAGCACAACACCATAGCCACCAAGCCCGCGAAGTGGGATCGAATGGCAGAAGGAGTCCGTATAAGGCGAGCAAATTGTGTCTTCGACACAATCGTCTTTTCTTTTTTTTGCGACAGCGGCAGGACGCCGGAGAGGTTAACACTATGGTCTGACAACGGCAGCGATACAATAAAGACGACGGCTACAGTGTTGACATGATAACAGATTGTACTCAGGCGGGGAAAGAAGCCTGTGGACCTGTTCCGTTACGATATGGACCAGTCCGGAAGGCAGTACGTCACACAGGATCTGAAAGCCGTAGTCACCACCTAATAAACGTATGTGCGAAACTGGTGCAATCTGGGATTTTAACGCATCTTACCGTGTGCATTGACCCACGCGAGCGACAGTGGCAATCACGCGAACAACAGCTGAAAGGTTCACATTAAGTAATGTGTTTCATTCATGTGTCTATGATTGAATGTAAACCAACCTAGGAGCTGTCACTTTTCTAGGCTAATCGCTCTTACGCAGTGTCATGCATACGACAATCATCTTAAAGCACCAGTTGGCAGAAGGCCAACTATGCCTCCGTCTGTGGCCAAATAGAGGAGTGTGCTATGGTGTTTGGAGAAATAGTTGAGACCTGAAATGCGGCTAGATGGGAACCTCCCTACCGCGAAGTGCCTGATATGAAGTATCGAGTGCTTCGCGTTAAGATTGACAGATTCTTCACGCCAACTGCGACTGAATTCAAACTGGCACATGCCCGTCAAAGAACCGATCAGTGTATGTCTATGTACGTGTGCTTGTGGATGTTAGCGTGCATAGCTTCTACGTGCCCGTAGCCTCTCATATACGCTAAGCTGACGCACAAAGCGAGACTGAGCCAATGCGCCGCTTGCAGGCACCATCGACGTTCTCTGCTTTGTCGGCGCAGGAGACCTCACACGAAGCAGTCCTATGGCGTGTGCCATAGCGTTAATGAGAGCAGACTGTCCACAGTGATTATAACAAGGCACCATGCACGCAATCAAGCATTGTTGAAGACCCGCAATTCTGACTACTGCTAGTTCAACTATTGCCACTCCAGTTGATATCAAGCAGTTTTATGTTGCACCTGTCCCACGTGTGTTTTTTCGCCCGAATGTGCGCCTTATACTGTCACCACAGCACCGATTTGACTCCCACTGCGTCGGTGTATCTGCAGTCATGGTGAGCAATGGCAATAGCACACAATAGCAATAGCAACAATAGCAACAATAGCAACAATAGCAATAGCTGACAAGGGTACCTTGGTGCTGGCATTCGCGGGGAAAACCTCGTAAGCGTGCACGGCGGCGGAAGCGCCTTGTCGACAACAATTTCGTATTTAATTTCTGGAGGGACATTCTCCCGCCCCATCGTTGGTGTTTGCATAAGGAAAATTAGCCATCACCTGATGTATGGACAGCAGCACCAGTGGCACAACGAATGACACGAGGAAGATGCCCCAGCTCCGAGTCACGAACGTCCAACGCTTGATGAAAAACGCGTAGAAGCAGCGTGCCAGCGTTCGGTCCTGCTTGGACGCCGGCCTACACAAGACGCCGACGACCTCGTCCCCTGCAAGCGTGTAGCATGCAGCAATGTTTATTACGACAAGCGTCACAATGAGTAAATACGCGCAATACAAGCTCTGCACACGTCTTTCCGCGCAAGCCTAATGCTCTCTGTGAACAACTAACAATGACTGAGAATTTAGAACATTGCCCCATCGGCTAACCATGAAATTTCACAACAATGCGCCAGCGGAACACATTATATTTAGAAGGGTCGCTCGAATTTCAACATATTTCTATTAGCAACGCCCACAGGCTGCGCCATTTCATTAACAAGGGTATTTACGGCACCGAGCCGTAACATCTTTGTTACGTGATGGCAGAATTGTGATTTGAATTGTAACACTGCTACGACGCAGCGAGAAATGTTACGATAACTGGTTACGTAGACAAATCGTTGACAACCTCGACATTTCGAAAATCGAGACTATCAAGTTTATAAATCTGTAAAAGAGCAAATAAAGATATCACGATTCTGTAAAGAACACCTGAAGGCTGCATCCGAAGCGTACTAAACTGATGTACTATACACCACCACGAAATATACCATCAATAAGTGAGTACGGCGTTTGCAAAGAACTTGAGAACATTGCACCAAACTCACGCAAGCATGAAACTTATGCACCACATCTTAACGCTTTAGTCGCTGTAACGAAAGAAATGTACAAAACTACCATACCTGTTTTTCGTGGAACATTACACATTTACACCTAGATCACATGCACCACGTGAAAAATACTGTAACACATAATTTCGAAACAGTTGGTCCAATCTATTGAAGGCATAAATCTTTTCTACATGAAGGAAGGCGGTTTTTGTAAACGCTTGCCAACTGTCACCCAGCATTTTGAAACAATCCACGCCTCGGCCACTAAAATTACTTGAGAACAAATTTATATAATCGCAATAGACTTGTCAAAAGCATTTGACATGGGTTGCAATGTCAGACGTAATGGAAAGATGCGAGAGCTTGGTGTTGATTTGGAGATTATTAATTGGGTTGAAGCCTATTTGTACAACAGGCACGAGTTTGTAGACATTTCTCGAGCACGTTCACTGACGGTGCCTGTGACGTCCGGATTACCACGGGGTTGGGTTTTAGGGCCTATTATGTTTCTGCTATATATTAATGATATTGCAAAAGATGTTCATTCTTCTGTTCATTTGAGAGTGTTTTCATTTGAGAAAATGCCCTTTCAGGCATGGCATCTCGTAATTTTCATTTGAGAAAATTACGAGATGCCATGCCTGAAACAAAGATGATGGCTCGAAGAACAATAGCAGGTCCAACCTTAGGGTATACTAGGATAATATTAGATCTGCACAATCAAAAGCAATTTGATAAGTTGGAACGTATTCAACGATTAGCGGCCAGGTTTATTTACTCACGTTACCATAGGACTCAGTCAGTGACCATGTAACTTCAAAGGGCTAACCTCGAAATACTGTCTACACGTAGACAGATTGCACGTTCGTAATTTTTGTACCAGGTGTATAATAAAGCACTAAATTTAGATCCTAGTTTGCATTTGCCTCCATCGGGGCGATTGTCGCCGCGTATTAATCAGCGTTAGGCTATTTTACTCTACACTACAAGAGTAGGTGTGTTCAAGTTCTCTTTGCCACCAGGTACAATTTCCCAATGGAATAAACTCGATTGTGGTATGCTTGTGGACTGCAAATCGCCTGAAGCCTTTCAGCGACATTTACGGCTGTTTTATATATAGTATTGTATAATGTTTTCCCCACTACTGTAACATCCAGCTAGGGCTTACAGTATTGTAAGTAAATAAATATAAATAATTTTCAAATTCATTTTTCCATTTTTTTCTGCCCTCCCATCCTTGGCAAGCTTTGTAAAATTCCTGGCCTAAATCAAACACCTGCTTCCGTAGTAACACATATTCTTTGGCGAGCTGGCACGTAAATGCGTATGCAAACAGAAGTGCTATATAAACAAGGGCGGGACCAATATGCCGGACTGGCACTTGCCCTGTCCGAGTCTTTTGTTCTCGTCTGATACTTGTTTCTTTCGTGCTTCTGCTTTTCTTCCACTTCCTACAGTTGCTATATTTTAAACTTGTCTACAAAATGCAAAATGATTCATTCTATTTGTTTCAATGATTGCCCCTTAAAAGATTTCTGTGTTTTGCGTGTATTTGCACAAGAAAATGTAAGTTGGCCCCGATCTATAGTTTCATCTTAGAAGTCAACTCAAACAAATTTTTCAATTACGTAAAGGCTGTATGATTGCGTGCGTGAGTGCGCACATGTGTGTTGCACTTTTTTTCATTCCACAAAGTGTCAAAGGACTCTGGAGAAGCCAACAAACACTGACACCAAGGACAACATAGGGAAAATGACTTGTGCTTAATAAATGAAAATAAAGAAACGATAAATTATTGTAAATTAAAGTGGATGAAAAAACAACTTGGCGCAGGTGGGAGCGGAACCCACAACCTTCGCACTTCGCGTGCCATGCTCTACCAATTGAGCTACTGCGGCGCTGATTCCCCATCCACTTTTCTTGCGCATTTATGTGTACTAGTAGAACCCTGGGAGTGTTAGCCAGCGCCGCCACTCACAGACCTTGGCGGCGGACGTGGAACGTCCTTTTTACGCTTGTATAAACGTAAAAAGTGTATAAGCGCTTCCACGTCCGATTACGCTTGTATAATACCAAGAAAAACTCTTAGTGTAGAGGAAGGTTTAGCAAGCCAGTGAAAATGCGAAGTCTAATTTGAAGGGTGGGGCTGAAGCACCCCCTTGAAGCTTCCACACCAAATTCGCCATGACGTCACAGATTTTTGACATGTCACCTTATACAGTATAGTACATTTTACAGCGAAGCTCGCTATGTCTAGGTCCTTCAAAAAAATATGGGTCCCCCCATCCAACATGTTGATGAAAACAAATCATCACGTACGTCGCACCTGGTGATAGTGCAGAAAGTGTCCAAGCTCAATGGCACGTACCCCTGTGGGCTCGGGGACCTGTAACGGGCCCTTGAACTACCCTTTCCCCTCGTAGGACCCAAAGATGTTTTTGTAAAAAACGTTTTGTGCAACTTTTTCAAGCAGTACTGTAAAAAATTCGCAGCGCCAAACGCATAAACGCGCTAGTGTCACTGGTCACGGTTCGTCGTCGTCGTTTCCTTCCTCACTAGCTCCGTCGTGCAAAAACTATCATCATCAGCAATGGCTCGAGTGTCGTTGTCCTCCGCAACTGGCTCCGTTGCGGCTCATCACTCCAGCATAGAATTCCCCTTCTCTCGACGCAATGGGGAGGCCGCGTTTACGTAAGCAATGACTTAAGCAATGAGTCATTGCTTAAGGGGGTACGAGCGATTCGCTGTGTTACGGGACGGACACATTTAATAACAGAGGTGATACGCGAATGTGTGTGCGTACCTATATCACCACGGTGACCACTGATTAGAACAATAAATATCTTCGTACCTTTGTTCAATATTATCGGTCCCCACTGTGTCGTGTGCTAAACAGCTTCGCTGGTCATCAACCTCCAAAGAATGGAATGGCTCATAAACGTTTTAACTGTAAATATAGACTGGCCTTGCATTCTAAAACGACAAAGTTTGAAGAATAGAATGCGCTAATAACTTGTACTGCAGCACGTCGCCCCAGTATACGAGGGAATACTAAAATGCATGGCGTCACGCTGTTCTACAAGCGCTGTGGTTTCCGCCAGAAAGCCACAAAAAACGAATGTTTCGCTCCTGCATTTTCTAATGTAGTAATAAATGTCTCACTGCAAAATTTTCGGAAATCACATTTTCAAGGATACTTAGCCTAAACTGACGTACTTTTTCTGTTTACTAGTATCTCTTTCCCGCACAAATGACTCCGAGCCAAATAGTAAAGAACAATGTCCTGCGCGCTTGAATAGACTAAGTAGGTACACTTACATAGCTTGCCTTCTTTCGTTTCCGTTCGCTTCCCTTCTGGAGTCCAGTTCAAGTTTACCCTAAGGAAAACGGAAACGTACACATGTAAGCAGCGCCGATAATGCTCATCATCTTCATTCCGAACATTGCATTTACCTTCCTTAGTAAGGAAGGTTTGCTACAGGAAACGATGACATTGGTAGAACGGAGCAAGATACATAACAGTTCTTCCCTCCAGTTGATGTCTGTAATTTCTGGTGAATAATTTTTGGTGTAGTGCACATCCAAGATCCTTCGGCAAACACGGTTCTCAAGAACATTACTAGGTTCTTTTAAATGTTTATCATAGTGCAGACACACGCAGGCAGAAAAAAAGAGAAACGACAGACGATCGCTCACAGCATTCTCAACGCTGGCTTGCAGTTGGCAGTTCTTTGCCGCCATTTTCTGCTCAGTAATAACTGTTGTGAATTATCTCCCCGAGTCGTTTTGATATCGTCCGCTATTTGTCGCTGCTATCCAAAAATTCACTGGATCAAACTAACTAGAAACAAAACAAAATATTATGCTGAAACCATTGATGAATATTGTCAATTGTAAGCGACAAACGAACGAACAACAGTGTCACCCCTCCTCCGCGTTCATCGTCACAACTCGGTCGTGTGACACCACGCACCCTTTCCCTCAGCGCGTTCCCTCTTCTTCCCTCGCGCCAAGTCAACAGGCAATACCTTCTACGCAAATTTTCTAGAAAATGTCGCACAAGTCTGACCACTTACCAACCACTAAAACTGCCGAAAGAGCAAAAGAAAGCTATTCGCTTGAAGAGTTATCAATGCCCCTACAGGATTCTCAATGCGAACCCACATATTGATCCAAGTGCCACCACTGAACCATTTGACTTCAAAGATTACTTAAAGCGAAGCCACACCTAAACTCGCATTGCCATTGGCTGCGACGCCACACCACGAGCGCGCCACGACGGAGTTTCAATTGGATGCTACGTCACGTCACACGTCACGTCACGTCACGTCACTAATTCTGTATAGTCAGGTTCTTCGTGATGGGAGAGGGCATCGCCACGACGCCACGTCGGCCGCGCTCTCGCCCTCTGTACGAGTGCTCCTCGATAGAGCGGACCGGGAGAAAACGATCACCTGCTGCGGCTATGACGCACTCGGTGTTGCATGAGGGGAGGGGGCATCGCCACGTCGATGACATGCGGCGTTGGTACAGCGTGCTGCAGCTGCATGCTGGCTCGGGCCACACATACCGCTCGCCGTTCAGTTGGACATTAACACCTTTGCATTTACAACGCGTGGATGCTTAGGTGTCCTCAGATTTGTTCATTAACCGAAGCTAACATGCAAGAAAGAATGTAAAGGAATCCAGTGACAAGATGTGAAAGGCTGGATGAAAACGAGGAGGAAAAGAAAGTCGTGTCTGTTCGATCCTCCACCGTCCCGGAGCGCCACCTACACAACTGAAGACTGCTCATACTGCAAGCATTACTGCCTCAAGCATTCACGATGAAAGATTACTCGCATGCATATACGAATGTTTACTAGGAGTAATCCCGCAAGAAACAGTGCAATACTTTCTGTGCATAATACTATTGTACAAGCTATCACGTCTGCTTCGAGTCATGGTAGAAACTGACACTTTTTTTCACCCCTAATGCTTAGGACAACCTTCCCTCACTAGTATACGGAATTCTTGCTTTAAAGCAGCCCCGTTACCCCTACTTCATTATTTTGTACCCGGTTCTACGTCTCGAGTCTAGAGGTGAGAGTCCGCTTTGTAAACGTTGCCAAAAAAAGTGCTTGTAGCATGACTCCCCTTGCCGAAACGTAACTGGCTTCCGAGCTCAGGATATGCACTTCTTCACATATTGTATATATTACTCGTTTCCTTCGTTTGAGATTTGTACGTTATGAGGAGTCCAAGTTGCCGGAATTTCAGATAGAGTTTAGCATAATTTCACACAACTGTGTTGGTTTTTGCCTTTTGCCCGTGTTCACGCCATATCAGCCCACTCGTGAAACAAAAAGCTGCTGCGCGATTACACCCAACTGTCCCCTTACTTCAGAAGGCTGGCCAACCAGGTCAGTAAGGTCTGGCACTGAGGCCAGTGCACGATACATGTTACAATGGGACTTTCGATGTACTTTCGAACGCGAAGTTCTTTTGCTCGCAGTGATCGACAGGTTTGTTGCGAAGAACGTTAGTCACGTGGACACCGGAGTCGCATGCTGTTAACAGTGTGGCCTACATCGTCAACGTTGCCTTCAAGCGTCGTCGTGAAGTTGATGGTAACACGGTCCTTTGCAACAAATCCGGAAGAACAGAGCGTTTTTCATTTATGTACGCTGACGCTGTTCTTACTTAGTGTAGACGTCCTTCATGGTGGCGACAGTGACGCCAATGTCGACGACGCCAAGCTGCTTCGACGAACTTTCCAGCTTCTCGAACAGACCCGGAAATCCGCGATGGTCGAGTGTGTGCAGTTTAATAGTCACGGCACATTGATTGTCCTCGAACACGTCAGCGCCGGGGATGACGCTCTGAATAGCGGCGAGCGCGTCCTTCAGGTTGAATAGCCGGGGATCTTTGAGGAGGGTCACCCTGTATCCAACACCTGCAGTACGTATATGGACATTTCAATCACGTGATACAGACCATTCCTTTCCTTCCAGCCCGTTCCCCTGCCGCCCACCTAATTGTCGGCTTAACCACTGAGTCCCTCTAATTTACTCTTCTTAAGTCCATTATAGGTTAGGAAGAGAGTCGTGATGATGCGGCCCGAAGAGATCATCCCCGCGTCATTGTGAAATATCTTCGACCACAACTGATGGGAAAAAGTTATGCTTCAGACTCCGGGACTTATCCGGGTACCATTCTCACGTTTGTAAAAGGTGTGCAGCGAAATTGCGCTTCGCTAGGTCAGTCGCAAAGCGCGTGAAACTGTGCGCCAATCCGCAGAGCTCATGTATTTGTGCTACGCCGTTCGCGTCGAGACATAGCTTCAAAGTGCTCATCTCTGGAGTGACAATCGTTATGGAGACTCATTCGCCGGAACTTCCGCTAGAAGGTACCATAATTTTACACAGCAGTAGAAGAGCTCGACCATCTGGAATTCTCATCGAGCATCTTTAACAAATGCCATCGAAGCTGCACAAAACCGGGCTACGAGGTTCATTCACACTTCATACTCATAGGACGTTAGCATATCTCGAAATTTGCAATCAGGTTTGTGTAATCTTTTTGCTTGCCGCCGCACTGCCAGCATTATCCTGTATCACAAGAGTTTTTATTCATCACTAAGACAAGAAGCATACACCCGCGCACCTTCGCCATGCACATCCCGTCGCATCGGCCACCCTCTTCAACTTCTACGTTCACGAGCTCGTGCCCACCACATTCATGAATTCATTTTTTTCACCCGAGCGCCGACTGACTGGAACGTCCTTCCTCATCATGTCGCTGCAATAACCTGCCATCAGCGTTTTCGACCGCTGTTAACGCCTGCATTTTGTAAAATCCACCCCTTATGTAACACCGCAAAAGCGATCTTTAAGGAAAACAAAGTGATGTGAGTGATATGAAATGCTGGGCTAAAAATGGACTAATGCAATGACGCCGCCATGACGGACCGCTCAAAGTGGCCAGCGCGATCATCATCTGAATGTCTAAATTTGTCGAATATTAGGCTATAACTGGTCACAATACGATGTAAAGATAGGTACATGCACGTACCATCGTACACGTAAATTTCGTTCCGTCTCCTTTTGAGAACGTTCCGATGGCTATTTCAAATTTAGTTCGCATGGTGCACCAGATGGCAATCACATGGCACCACCGAAAGGGCGCAAGGCTCTGGGCGGCTTCTTTGATCTCGATCGCATCTCTTCGTTTGTGCTTACTGGTGACTCGTACTTGTAACTTATCGTTACCGGTGTTCGGCGTGACAAACACAGCTTCGTAAAACACCATGAACACAGTAATGTTTTGTGCTGTTATTATACTTAGCTTGAGCTAATGTTTGGCAAGCGTTTGAGCGGGATGCAAGAAGTTAAATTATGTATCGTGGCGACAGCCGTGGTGTTGCAAAAGCCATTTATTGGTGCTATGCCTTTCCTCTGGATTATGTTGTACTAGAACGATACTCATCGAGATTACATTTGTAGCTTTAATGAAATACGAATACGGATTAAGCCGATGGATCTTGTTCCATGTGCGGCGGGTGGCTTTTCGTTGTCTTTGATGAGCAGTTCCCCGAACAGTTTGCACAGGTCTTCCACGGCTTGGTGTGAAATAGTTTGTGGCTATGGTACTTGCCGCAAGCTTTCTTGAGGAACGTAGTCGAGCCGCTGCAAATGACCTTTCCTGCGGCCAGTATGATGATCTGGTCAGCCACGGCGTCGGCCTCATCCATGTCGTGCGTGGACAGCAGAACTGTTCTGTCTCTCGCAATCTGCTGCAGCAGGTCCCAGATTTGCCGACGAGTAACTGGGTCCAGGCCCGAGCAGGGCTCGTCAAGCATTAGAAGCTGCCGTCGAAAAGGTAATACAGTCAACCCTCTACAGACCAAAAGAAACAATTTTTAGTACCTTTTTTCTTTAAAAGTGTTATTTCTATTCCCCATCATCAATATTCAGAGAGCATAATGATTTCGAAACTTCCGCCTAGTGGACGATGTGGTTTCAATGTCTAGCTTCCCAGTTTAAAGCTTTTCCGGGAAAAGGTGGGTAAAATATCAGGCGAGCATGGTTATAGCTGAGGTGTCGAATGCCAGTGCCCTGCGTTTTAGGGTTTGTCACTCCCGTGAAGGGACCCCTGAAGCTCTGGATAGATAAACTATGTAAACTATGGCAGGGGCCGATGGAGGCAGTGTCCGTAGCTTAACGAGAAAGACAGTAAAGTTCGCGAGTGTCTAGACACGTTAACCGCTACTATGGCTTTCTTTAGTTGAGAAATTTTTGCGAGCGTTTTTTTACGCAAATAGCCAGTGAATCGCCTTGGTAAAATTTCTCAAAGGATTCCTCGAAGCTCTATGCCGCACACCGATTTCATCCCAAGGTGGATGCATACACGTCGATCGTCGCTAACTCTAAATACATACCGCAGAGCTTATTATGTAGGCTGCCTATGTGCATCAAAGCTGCTTTCTTAAGCGATTCTTAATCTTGAGATCTCAGAACGCTTTAGAAAACTGGGCATTGTTTTCATCTTTCACATTCTGGCTGCCAACTGAGGAGCCAACTGGCTGCCAACTGGCTGCCAACTGAGCCACCTCCTGCCTACCGCAGGAGGTGGCTAATCGGCTATGAGCAATTACAACACTGCAAGGGGTGTACTTACAAGCAAGTCATTGTTATCATTATTTGATAGCTTTTTCACCAAGGATAGCATGTTTAAGGCCGCGACCTGGTGATTCTTGTAAAAAATGTGCTACCAACAACGGATCAAAGGACGGCTGAAGGGTAGGCCGGTCCTCACGGAGGGCTGTCATCCGCAAGTACCAACTTTAGATCGGCCAGGGCGATTCGTCCGTATAGCACAAATTATATTTATTTTCCCTCATGAATAAGCCTCTTATACGCACAGGTGTCTCGATTGTTTCAGACTTAATCACATTTTCTACATTAAAAAATTGGAGGACGCTTAAGCTTCGCCTTCAAGAGTGGAACGCGACAGCGTTCCCGTCGACCCGCCAAGGGGTGTAAGACAGTGGGCTACAGGGCAGCCATCACTTACGAGGCGCCCCGCATCGGACGCGGTGAGCGCCGAGCCATATGGTCGAGCAACGCGGCGTTCGGCGCAGCAACGAAACGTGCGCCTGAGCAAGCGGAACGAACCGAAGAACTCGGTATCTCAGAGGGGGAAATGATGCACGCCAGCCAAACGTCGTGATCGGCATGGGCAGAGAGATAGACAGATAGCGATCTAAAGAAAGGAAGGACGCTTGATTCTGCCGAGGGAGCAAGGCGAAGCGTTGTCAGGGGAGAGGGAGTCGGGGCCGCGAACCGCCTCGCACCGGTCCTCGCAGCTCCAATGCGCGCGTGGCGCGCCATCTGTCGGGGCAGCGCCGTACATGGAGAGGAGGGGGTCTTCTGTGTTTGCCACAAGATGGCTCTGCGTGTGCGGAAAGCGCAGAAGAAATGCAGCGGAAACGCACTTCGCTACTCGTGTAATTGCGACTTCTGTAAGTTACATGCACATAATTACCGATAAACACCGCAGTATAACTTTCCATGGCTCGTTTCGAAGGCAACACCGCATTCACTAGAGGCGCGTTTGTACCGCTTGGAAGCATCAAACTCGTGGCTGAGTGGTAGCGTCTCCGTCTCACACTCCGGAGACCCTGGTTCGATTCCCACCCAGCCCATCTTGGAAGTTGCTTTTTATTTATGAAGTGCCTGCCATGATTTATCGCTCACGGTCAACGCCGCGGACGCCGACACCGACGCCGACGACACCGGCTTTTCTGCGACACGAGCTCCTTAACGCTATCGCGTTAAAAACCATTGGCGGTTCTCACCGACTGCGTTAAATTCTTCTCCTGCTTAGCATAAGAAGATTTAGGAAAAATAGTGAATTCAGTATAGCGCTATGTATCTGACCAGAACTTGATATTGCAATTCTGTAAACTGCCATGGCCTTTGGTTGCAGCGAGGGTGTCGGAACGAAATTTTTTTTCGTTGTGGTTTAGTTCTATTGAAAAAACGTTCCGTTCCGGGTCTGCTCCGGAAAGAAAGAAAAATAATTTGCAACGGTTAATATGTAAGTAAGCAATATGTAACGATAAAAACAGTGTATATTTTTCTCAATAAGTGAATTCTGAATCCTGATATCATGCTCAGTGGCTTGAGTCAAGGCACTCAGCATGTTCTCAGAAGCAGCCCTTGATCGAGTGTAGTCGCCGAAATGTGAAGCCGCTGTTCCGATAGAACGAACCTAAACGTCCTAAACGAAGGTTAAAACTTCGCCTACAAAGCGTGCTACCCGTAGAGAAACGGAACGATAAGCTCCTCAGGACGCAAACCCTGGGCTTTGCTACGATGAAGATCTGCCGAGTTACACCGAGGATCCGAGCGACAGCCTTAGATTAGTGAAGCACTCGACCGACTATCGCTCGGATCGCCGACTTTCCCCTTGAACCCAAAACCAATCAAAATTATATCGGTTTTGCTCCGAAACAAAGTAACAAAATTAAACAAAAATTACGACAATAATACATCGTTGAAGGGAGATGCAGCACGAAGGTCAATTTTGTCGCTCGTGCTGCCGCGTATGCTCGTACCAGCGTTTGACAGCGAGTGGTTGCGGTCATCGAGTGTGATGCGTTCATGTTTGCTAGTGTGCACATGACACGATGCTTGTCAATTTAGAAAATAAACGAATGTTTACAAGTGCATACGGCCGAAAAAAACTATCGTTCTTGCTTCGCATAGCCATCTGCTAATACGCTATCAAAATGCAACCGTTTACTTTTACCAAATACTAAACACTTTTGCAACTGTTTGCAGTTTGCAAAACAGTTGCAAATACTAAATACTTTTGCAACTGTTTTGCAATTTGCAAAACAGTTGTAAATACTAAATACTTCTGCAACTGTTTTCCAGTTTTCAAAACAGTTGCAAACTGCAACTGTTTGCAACAGTGCAAAACAGTTGCAAATACTAAATACTTTTGCAGCTGTTTTGTAGTTTGCAAAACCGTTGCAAACTGCAACTGTTTACTCTTACTAAATACTAAATACTTTTGCAAATACTTGCAAGCATACTTTTGCACTAACCTTGAGTGCGGAATAAACTTGCCACAACTAAGTGGCGATTTTTAGCGTATGCGTAGCCCATCTGATGAGAGTTTGCACCTCCGCCGTGAACGTATCATTCACGAGGTCTTTATAGGGAACACGTGCCTTTTGCTGTCCCCACTGGTGTCCCACTGCATGCCCGAGAGAAAGCTTGCCAATGTGAACGCGCTTTAAGCGTCTCGCACGGCTCACATTCGGAATTCTTGGGGACGGACATGAGACGGACATCATACATCGTTAGACAAGAAGTGCAAGTCAATGCACTATCTCTATACAAGCAATATAACGACTTTACACAAAGCCATCATCGTAAGATTTTGTGCGGCATGGCTGGATAAACGGACGCGATGAAGCAACATCACCTTGGGCTTCGAAGCGATGGCAATGGCTAGACTCAGCATTCGAGCCGTTCCGCAAGAAATCTCCTCTGGCATCTTGGATCCCACGTCTTTCAAGCCCAGCTTCTCCAGCATGCTCGCCGTGGCTTGCTCCACATCACCGCCGCTGGTATCCTGGAGCTGTTCCAAACACAAATGCATAAACTGTTAATGATGGCGTTGACTGAATGTTTGATGACTGTTTGTGAGAATACGACGCCACTTAACAGGTACGGTGGAATGAAAGAGCACCGAACGAGCAGGTGTTTTAAGTTTTTTTTGTACTTTTACGTAAAGAGTGCGAACTACCGTTTCACTATCTCTGCACTTCCTATGGTAATCTTTCTCTTCCAGTTCATTGTTGCAGAAATCATGTCTGATGACTGTCTCTTTGAGTGGGATAGAAATTCAATGTTACGGTATAAAGGGAAAAGCGTCAAACGAGGATGTATATTCAACCTGTAACACTTTTGTGCATGCTACGCTAACAATCGTATCATTTTTTTTCATTTCCCTCTCATTACAGACATTGTTGAAGAAATGTAGATCAGGTGCCATACTAATCTTTCCAAGTCAAAATTTTGGAGCACCTCCTTGCCAGTGTGTGATGCATCGCACTTACGGTGGTTCGAGGTTTAGATTACATTTAGTTTGGGAGTAAAATTTCAGCACGCGAAATTATTTGTGTCTTCGAATGTTGCTTTCCTTGCGTGCTTCAAGAGCGAACCACTCTGTACACGAAGGAAGTTCTACACCGAAAGACTCCTGATTTCGCCAACTTGTACCTACACTCGTGTTTGCACCATTTCGCTCACCTCGCTACGGTTCTTTGAAAGGGAAGATCTTTGTGTTAGAACGCGGCGCGGCACTTACAGTGGCGAAGTAAATGGCATTCTCCCCGCATGTCAGGTCCCCGAAAAAGATGTCAGACTGTTGGCACAGTGTGACGTCCCTGCGCACCGACTCTGGGCTGGTGTACACATTGTGACCGCACACCATCACTCTGCCACTCGTCGGCCCCCCTAGTGCGCCTGCACAGAGCACAGGTACGTAAAGTCTTTAATGAAAGGTATTTTACAGAAAGTACTGCCAATAATTGTTAAAGCCGTGTTTTCTAAAGCAAAAAAGCATATCAGCTTATACATGCATTGCAACCCGGTACGTTTGCTTTACCTTTTCTTTAAATGCAGCTTCAATAACTCCTCATCACTCAATAGTCCAAAGCGTGAGATCTTGCATTATTATCCCACATCGATAGCACCAGCACGTCCTCAATGGCGTGCTGTTATCGCCATTTCGTGAAGGCAAGCTAGGGTTCCTCTTCAAACCGAAACTTCCAGCTCTCTTACCCAACATTTGTAGTGCTACACGCAAGTCACCGAGAATTGCCCGTCGAGAGCTGCTTCGGTTGTGGTCCCATATTTGAACATATCTCTCTCACTGGAATTCCTCGGGAGAGCAATTTTCAACCAATGAAATACTGCACAAGAGGATAAAAAGTTGGGCGAGTTGCTACGGTAACATGATCTTGGATTGTAGCGCGAACTCAACACGGACACGTCCGTGTTCACTTCGCGCTACAATCCAAGATCAAATACTGGACATAGCATCGAATGCGCAGAGCCAATAGCGAAGTGCACGCACGAACCAAGAAGTTTGTGAAGTCAGACACTTTGTTTTGGGCTGACCACTACTCTGCTCATCCCGATCGCAACCGCCCGGTTCTGTCTAGGTACAAGGTGACCCAGAAAGGTATTCCATTTTACTCCTTCGATTGCTTTGGTCGCAGTCTTGTTCCTACAACCGTCGTGACACTATAGACAGCCTAGATATACTAGAAATAATCGCTTCTGCAGTGGAACGATTCACCTGTCAGGATCCTCAAAAGGGTCGTCTTGCCCATGCCATTTTGACCCAGCAGAACGGTCACCTTGCGTTCGTACACTTCCAGGTCCACGCTGTCCAAGACAGAAACTGTTCCAAGTACCTGTGCACCAAAAAAAGCAAGAAATTACAAAATCTTTCACAGGTATTTGTCAACTCGAGAAACTCACAAATCAAAGACAGCGACGGCAGTGAACGCGCCGCCCGTGCCCGGATAATTGCAATTGCACAAGAACTTGTCTTAAAAAATAAAAAATTGTTACGGCGCAAACACATGCAACCACAAAGTATCAAGGACGGGACACAAGCTTGTGTCAGCGCTTGTGTCCCGTCCTTGATACTTTGTGGTTGCATGTGTTTGCGCTGTAACAACCTTTATGCCAAGTATGCACCAACTCGCCCACAAAGAAGTTTTAATGAAGAACTTGTCTACACTAGGAATCGCGTTCAGCCACTGCCGTTAATGTCTCATAGGGGAGCTTACGGCACTGCCTTCTGTTCTACGAGTTGAAAGCCCGTCGACAATTGTTGATTTAAAAATTTTCCGAGCACCGGTCACTATAGGAAGTTTCTCACCTTTTTCAGGTCTCTGGTTAGAATTATCGGTCGCACATCCGGTGGCAGCTCTTCGAAGCGGGTTGGGTCTCTCTGTGGGGGCGTTGCATCGGCCTCTGTTTGTCCTGCGCCGCCTCTCCAGTATTTCTTCTGTGAATACAAAGCGGTAAGAGAGCGAGACAATGTGCCCCTGAATAAGAAAACACGTTGCTATGACGGCCTTACAGAAAATAAAGAAAAAAGAAGTTGCAAGAAGGCTCAGAATCTCGTTGAAGTTGATCAAATACAATGACTTCATGGGTGAGTTCGGAATGACAACGGGGAAGAGTCATTAGGCACGACACTATACCGTCACCTATCACGTGATGGGTGCAGGTGGGGGGGGGGGGGGACTTCTCAAATTATTCGACTGCGTTATGTCCGGGATCGGCCAACATGTTTAACTGCACATGCCCATGGTGAGCGGGCCACCCTCGTAGGCTGCACTGTGACCACGATCGGCCCACAGTTTTAAGCTGCACGTAATGTCGGAAACGCCCCTCATTTTTAGACCCTGCTATCTTCGGGATCGGTTCGTACGAAAGGCTAGAAACCCAGATACCCGATATGTTAAATAGGAGTAATCCGCTAGGCCAATACATACCCTTCACAAAGTTCAGCTTTATCAGTTCATTTTCCTTCCGCAAACGAAAAAATAAAGCTACTAGCTGTCGCTGTGAGAAGAGACCTCGTAAGCCCAAAAAAGACCCAGAAACGTTGTAAGAGTGACCCCAACGCCTTCACGTTCGCGTATCAGCAGGATTTTGACTGCGCCTGCTACGAGTAGTAAACTTTTTGTGAGCAAGGAGTAACTTACGTCACATTTTAAAGGATTCAAATGCTGAACTTGGAAGTCACGAAAATTTTTGTTGCGCAACAACGGCCCAATGACCAGACAATAATTTGACATTCATGATGTGGCGTAGACGTACTGGACATTGTTTATCAACGCGAAATAAAGAGAACTAAATTTGGCTTACGGTCTCTTTCCTCGCTTGATCAAATCTTACCGCGAATGCAAGGAATATAGTGCTTTTAAAGAACTTTTGATTTATTGTGGCTTGTGTCGTTTTAAAGCGGCCTCCATTTGAACAAAACAGATTTGCAGAGAACGATACTAGCAACGGATTAATAGAATTTTGCAATTCTGACGAAAATGAAGGTGGACGAAAAGATCACGTGCGGTAGATAGAAGCCACGCCCATATCTTCTGCATTACGCGTGAAGTGCTTTACGACTTAGGTTACCGTGGCGGTTAGGCTCCCGTCAGCTTTATTGGCTATTAGTATTTGTTTACAAGACTAGCCTTGGGAGCGTTCGCCAGTGCCTCTCATGGACATCGCAGTCAATCAATCACTCCAGTTTATTCATGTGTAATTGTACATGCAGGTTTGAAGAGGAAAGCTGCCATAAGGCAACATGACAGGTTCTCGCTCGCGCATGTTTGAGCAGCAACATTTCTCAGCCCACAAAAGTGTATAACAAATAATGAATGCATTAAGATAGGTGACACATTTCTCTTAACTATTACCGGCGTGGTAAAAAGCTAACTAGAATGCTGGCTTGTACAATTTACCAGCGGGTGTGGAACCTTCTTTTAACCAGCGGCGACTGTTTTCTTCATGTGGCTAACAAACCAAATATTGGGGCCCCCTGGCCCCGTATGTTTTTTTCAAATTCCCCTCCACGTCTCTAAGTATTTAATGGACAGAAAATTACATAATGACAGTTATACCTCGTCTGAACGCATATTACTCTCTCGCGGAACGTGGGGTTACCGGAGTCGTGGACGGCTGTAGCAATGCGCGTAGCATCATCTTGGGCCGTTTGGGGCAACCACAACGCGTTTTAAACGTTCACAAGAGGATCTTCGGCTTTTTGGTACGTCACGTCGGATCAATAGTGCAAAATTGGTTCAGGGACAGAGGAGGCAGGATGACAGAAGCGTTAAGTTTCTACGTATGTTTGTTTAAAGTGGTACCTACAGATATGCGTGCATGAATGACAGTGAGCGCACATGTCACGTAACCGTGATCACAACAATATTTAAAATCTGAACGAAGAAACGCAAGTTCATTCCGAGATAACCTCTCCGATAGTGCGCCAACACACTGAATGCCCAGTCTGTGTATCAAATCGACCTCAATTATTTCTCTTACCAGCTTTTTCTTCATTCTTGACTATGACACATCGGCGCTTTGAAATTGTGGCCGAAAAGAACTTGCGCTCTTTCGTGCATATTTCCAACAGTTTTGTGATCATGCATGGGTCCTCTTGCTCTGCAGAGCCTTCTAAAGGGCTAAAGAACCGCGTCAAGCCATAAAGAGGCTTTTTGTTCGTGGTGCTCAACGTATAAAGTGAACTGAATCGAATTGAATTTCTCGTAGAACTAAAGTAAAAACAAAAGCTACATGCTGACGATTACTTCGCAGCCGACGCTCTCCGCCAGCAGTTAACGACAGTGCGATTGCTCTCCGTTGTGACAGCCCTGTATCCTTTCATGACATGGAATGGAATGGAAAACTTTACTGGTTCTTTAAGATATTAGCGAGTTGAGGACGAAGTCTTCATTCTTGAAAACTTTGGGTCCTCTTCAGCCTTGGGTGGGCCCCTAGTCCAGGGCACCTCTGAGTCGGGCCACCTCGCTTGCGCGTGCTATGAGGGCCCTTTGGACCCCTAGCTCGCAGCTGATGAGCCGGCTCTCCCATTGCTCCGCACTTGGTGCACTTTCATGATAAATGTTCAGCGCCCGCAAAATGGCGCCACAATTGCGACAGCTCGCGTATAGATTATCTGGTAATTCCGTCGAGACAAATGCGTTTTGCGGACAAATCCAAAACTCTCTAGTCAAGCATCCAGTCGGTCTGGCGTCAAGCGAATTCTCCGGCCCATCCTCACCGTGAGAAAGAATATCGGGCTCCGCGGGTTGTCCACACACCACGGCAGGATCTGGGGGAGGTACCACGTGAGGAACGCTATGACCACGTTGGAACCAAGCATGAACACCCAGATCTCCAGTATGGTGACCTTGTTACCCATAATACGCCTGGTGACCAGGGACCAGCCTGCACCACCTGGGAAGCAAGAAAGATGGCACACAACATCGGATTTATTGGCTCGTTTCCTTGCTCTCGTACGCCCTTAAGAAGAAGCTTTAGCTCGGCCCGAAATTTGATGCCGCCTATTCAAATACATGTAAAATGTAGACAGGCTTTTTTTGACAACCACTGGCACGATATTAATGCAATTTGGTGAAATATTTTAGAGAAAAATTTTAGTTACAGCTGGAAGTTGAATTACGATTTAATGCCTCAACTTTCAGGACTTAGAAAAATTGCGTATTCGAACAAAATAGAAGCACGAGGACGATTAATTTGTAGGTCTGCACTAAAAAAAACATTGCAGTTCTGTAAGCGGCAACTGCTAGAGCACGACAAGCGCACAAATTTTATACACGGAGTAATACCTTAGATGAATTTGTTACAATGTGTACAAGTCTTTTGTAAAAGTACTCCTCACATACTAGCCGTCTTCTTGAGAGCCAAATATAGTATATAACTTTTGTACAATTTAAACGTACTATTAGCTGCAATTTACAGAATTGATATATCTTTTCTTTGTAGAGTTATAGAGTTGTAAACGTGATAGCTTTGTTTTCTGGATATTTGTGATCTTCAACAATTCTTGATTAAAAATTGATGGCCTAAATCACAAGTACGCTACCAACGGTCACAAAATTTAGGCAAACGTTTTAAGTGCAACAAACCTCAGCAAGCCTGGTGCAGTGCTTGCCTAGAAAAATAATTTCTGAACTGATAAAGTATGCAAAGCTATCATATCAACTTAGGATACACAGTTACGGACTTACAAACTTCATGCATCAACTGTTTTTACACGTGCCAATTTCGAGCACTATGTTTTAAACTACGAGGTTCGTGATTAAAATTCTCCTGTTTCAGCTTTTAAAAGTGAAACTGAGGGCGCAGCGGTCTGGCTGCTCTCTTGCCAAATAGGCCAACCAATCACAGCGGAGTGGTGTGAAAAATACAGGAAAGAGAAAAGATTATGGAGGGATATATAAAAATGCTAGAATAAAATAGAAGTAGAGTGCACCTGAATAAATCCAGCAGCCTAGGTGACTATTTGACACCGCCCCTTTTCAAAGGGGATGCTAATAAATCATTCTCATCATCATGGTGCAGAACCACAAAGCTCGCCTTCGCGCCTGCACGACAGCATGGTTATGAGGAAATGAACTCTTCTTGCGCATAGAATGCATTCAAACTGCGTTACGAACTTACGCGTATGCTGCCTCTGCAACCATGATACGATCAAGGAGTCATTTGTACTCGCTAACAGCTAGCAACTCCGCTCAACAAAAGGCTCTGTATAAGTTATGTGCGCCGGTGTGTGTGTGCGTGCGTGCGTGCGTGCGTGCACTCGTGTATCGAATCTATGTGTAGTCACATCGCTGTGTATAGATTCCAACTCATTGGATCAGCTGAGCTTTTTTCACTTCTTTTTTTTTCTAGAGGGAAACTGTGTATGGCCAGTTTAGAAGGCATCGGTGTCCACAGACTAAAAACCGTGGGCCGATCCCGAAGATAGGGAAATTCTGGGCCGACCCGCGGCGGAGGTGAAGCGGGCCTCAGGCACTCCGCCATCTTGCAAAAATAAGTTTATCATCTTCGTTCCAAATGCACCCCTTACCAGATCTTAAGCTGATAAGAACATACACGACACTTTGACCCGCGTCGGCTACGTCTACGTTCGCGTCACCCTTTCTTTGTCGGCGTTCCAAGCGCTTGCGGACCTCCTTTCCTTCCCTTCCGCTCTCCCGTGGTGGCCGTCCCGTCGAAACGTCTAGTTCTAGCTTCCTCCGGCTCCTCGGAACGGCAGTCCCGGCGTCCACTCGAATTTGTATGTAAACATGATGGTAAATGAGTCCATAGCTATGTTCGAATTTCTGCGTCACCTCCATGTCGTGCGCCGAAAAGCTTCGCCGGTCATCCACCTTCACATAGTGAAATGGCTCATGATTTTTTCCTCGTAAATGCAGCAAATGTCATTCGCATTGGCAGAGCTGTGATATAGTTGGGCCATTCCTGCGTTTCGCGTGTATTTTAATGGGAAATCGGAGTTCGTCCCGACGCAAAGCTTCCTCATAAAGAGGCAATAAATTAGGCTTTTCTTTATTTTAGGGACTTGTAGCCCCGACGCAAAGCTTCCTCATAAAGAAGCAATAAATTATTTAGGATGTTTTTTCTTTTAAGGGACTTGTAGTTTAACTCCGAACTGAGAAAATGAGGGGCAAACATTTCCTCAAAATGTGGTGCCATATCCGCAGTACCACTATATTAACGGGACGTCGCAGACTTGAAATTATGTCCCCAAGAAAAGAAAACGGTCTTAAAATTCCCTAGGCATTGTCAAGGCTTCATTAAACTGCAATAATTCTCGTAATCCATGAATTGCTATCCAGTCCCAGCCGGACGCTGTCCAAATCACAGTGCATCACGAGGACATGATTCGCAAACTTTCCATCTTTCGTCAGACTCCTCTGCCAGCTTCCTCAATCTTCCGCTGCACCCTCCTCCTCCACTGTCGAACTCGCTCTCTCTTTGCTCTCGTGGTTTTGCAACCCCCGCAACGCTCCGCGTTCGCTCTTTCATATTTCGCTGTGCTCGTTCTTTCGGTTACTCTGACACTCAACGCAGGGACAAGCGCCTAAGACCTGCGCTCTGTTTAATAACCACGAAATTCGAATATAGGTCCTCGGAGTTACGAGCTCAATGTTTTGAGACGACACCACTAAAGACACCAGATGTCGATCGCGCATCTCACGCTATCACGCAACGGTCGGGCAAACGCGAGAAAGGTCTCGTGATTCGCCGTGCCTCGCGAAAACGAGTGATTCGTTTCGGTGAGTCGGGGGAAAAGCAGCCGACTGGTCAATTCGATTTCCCTCGCATTTCGACTAGCTGCGGTAGAGTGGAAGGCTTTGTTGGTGCAGAAGTAAAATCGGTCCGCGAGTAATCACCACATAAATACTTCGTTTAGCACAAAACAACTGACACAAGAAAGGCGACCAGGACAAGGCGCTACTCTCAATTGACATCATTTTATTGCGTCACTCATTTATAAACAGCCTAAACTAGAGGAACATGCGCAGTGAGCACCATGTGCAGGAGCCACCAACATAGTAGCGCCTTGTCCTGTCGCCTTTCTTGTGTCCGTTGTTTCGCGCTAAACGAAGTATTTATGGATCCGCACCAACTAGCCCACCAACACAGTGTGCTGAGTAATCACCACCCACCGCCTGGTTTTCCGCGCGCTATTTTTCCCTCTACGAGGAGGTTTCCACCAGCCTTCGACGCGCCCACCTATCCACTTCAGACGTCCTTCGGTGTGAACGTGCCTTTAAGGACGCAGGCACCCTAACGCGAGAACGCGCCATGAATACCGCTGGCCGCAGAAAGAGAGTCACGAGAACAGGCGAATGGCAGGGTTTCCCGGCCGCGGAGGTAATTGGTCAGGTGGCTATAGCCTGGCTATCGGGAAGACCAAAGAGAAGCGGTCGATTCAGTCCCGTGGGCACATGCCGCGAGGAGCTACCAGACGCGTTCGTGATCGCTGATCACAGCCGCATTTGATTCCATCTCGGAATCAATTCCACCACCAGTTGAAATCGATTCCAACAACGACGCTAGCAAACGTGGCCAGCTTATAACCGATACTATACACCGGTGGTCGTGTCACTGACACTTCTAGAATATTGTAATTTGCTAATCCAGCTCACATATGCGCACCACATCAGTGTTCCCTTAAGGGTGGGAAAATACAGGCATACTCTAAAGCAAAAGCCTGGGTCTTAATAATGAATCGACCCACTCAGGCTTGCAAGGACGGGTGAGTCCCAGCCCGAACGAGGCCACTGAATTTGCTTCTGCTCAGGTTGAGTTCCAGGAAACCTCAGCAGTCAAGTCGTTGGTGAATCGGAGCCCGGATGAATCAGCATGAGTCTGCCTTTGGTGAGTTTGAGTCCAAGTGGGCCCGGTCGAGTTTTATAACGTCGAGTCTGAGCCCGAGTGTGTGCTCACTGTCCGAGTCTGAGCGAGTCCCAAGTAAAATGTGTACTTCGTGAATTCGCTAAGTGCTCGTAAGTTATTTACCTTAAATAAGGCTCTCGAGCCTTATTTGTGCCGATAACCAACCGCGAAAAAAAATTATCATAAATGTATGTTACGGTAAATGAATCGCTAAAACGACAGCGCGTACCTTTGAAGTCCTGGGCGAGAAACATGATCATCATGACGGAGACGAGGCCGCTGTGGGGAATGATGCCTCCCAACAGTTGATTTCCCCTGCTTGTGGTCAAGTAGTCGGGCACCGTAACGGGCGCTAGCGCGGCGAGGAACAGTCCCGGGGCTACCATCAATATGGCGAGGAAGAGGAGCGTTCTCACCCAACCTGCAGACGTGGATTCCGAAACTAAGGGCGGGTTCTAATTCTGGCAAATATTTCGACATAGTAAACATGTACATGAGCTCCTTGCTAATATCCAGATGGCCAGGAAGAGGACCATTCTCTCCCATACCGCAGAGAGGGATTCCGAAACCAAGAGGAGGTTCTAATTATGGTCGACATTCAAGATACTCTATATATTCCCGAGCTTGCGGCAACTATCAAGATGGCCAGGAAGAGGTCTGTTCTCACTCATCCTTCAAAAGAGGATCTCGCGAATTAATAGTGGGTTATAACTATCGGCCACGTGGAAAATAGTGAATAAAAAATGTTGTTAATCTTGTTGCTACATGTTATCAAGACGGCCAAAAAGATTACTGTTCCCGCCCATCCTGCAGATGGGAATTCCGAAACGAATGGCAGGTTCTAATTCTTGCCAATACTGAAGATAGTCTTTATATTGCTATAAAAAGTGCCTTCGAGCACAAGCAGTGGAACGCATTTGGAAAATGTCCCGTCCACATCGCGGCCCCTTGCACCTATAATAAATGCTAACAAACACGTTTTATATTTACATTTGAATACGCTGCAAGCGCGAACTTTCCAAACTGCACTTTTGCATTAAGAAGCAGATAAAAAAGCCTGAGCGGGTTTTAATGAGCGCAAAAAACGTTACCATGGAAATTACAAGCGCTGTGTTCTGCATCTGGAGAACCCAATGCATCAATTTTTGTCTCGATGATGTTTTCACGGAGCTCTCATTTTCTGGTTTTGTGATAACATTAAAAAAAGCTTTAGATGGCCACCGTACGCTCACTCTTCCACGGAGAGTATTGAACGATCTCTATTATCCATTTAGCAGACAAAGCTAAAATCTAGAGAATGCTCTCATCAAATATTGTGCTCTATGGGCTCCTCGTTATTTTTACCTACACCCCTTGAAAAATGAATGTTGTTCTAGATGCTAACATAAGTTACTAACTTCTTGCAAACTACTTTGGCATCGTATCTAGTAGCTGCAGTTATTAACGGAAGCATTTGTAATACATAACTAGAAATTATGTCGAGCATAACTAATGAGCTCCTGAACCGGCTTTGCAAGTGTTACGAACGCGCCTGATTAATCATTTCAAAATGGTGCCTCCGCAAACCACGGCTAAAAGAAGGAACTTCTAAGCCACAATTACGTCGCACAATTTATAAGCATATTCGGATAAAACAAGAAAACAAGGATCGTAGTCACGCGTTATTTTTTATCGTATTCAGTATACCACTAATGAGAGCCTTAGGGCGCAAATCACCTGCTACACGCGCTGTACAAGCACAATCACATGAGAGAACGGTGTGTCACCTCACGACATGGTGAACAGACTTCTATGTAACTTATTTCAGAGTTCCCTAAGCCGTATACAGAACCACACTTTCGGGGATCCCGACTTCGGTCGGTGAGCACTATGTATTTTCTGAAGTAAATAAAATTGACGTCACAAATTTTGATCCCATAATGTATGAACGCACTTGCACAAGGAGGTAGCACACAGCACTCAAGCAAAAATTAATCAAGAAAGCTCCAGTTCCATTCAGATATTGCACAAAAAGGATATCCCCCATCAACCCAGCTCAATACACCACGGGAAAATGTAGTAGTAGGCATTGCTAGCTGACCTCGATTGCAGCTGCAGTGCTCTAGCGTTTGTAAATACCTAGTACCTGCCTGTGACAACTTTTACTCTTACTAAATTTTAACTTGCAGTTACAAACATGTTATTATTTTTTTAAATATAATGAGATGCTTTAAAAATATATACTCAGATAAACCCTTGTTAGGAAACATCACAGAGTCTTCTTGTTATCTCCGTGTTTTCATAATTGTTTTCTTTAAGAAATGTATATGTATCAGCTTTATTGGAAAACGTAAATTTTCAGAAGGTATATAAAGTGAGGGGGGAGGGAGGTCATGAAACGTTTGTTACTACAAAAAGGGGTCGCGCACTGGAAAAGTTTGAGAAGCTATGTATCAGGTCAAATAAATACACGGACGATTGGTGAAGAATACTGTAGCCCAAGATGAACGTTAAACCATGCACTTTATGTTTTTATTTTGTATTGATGGGCCACATTACAATGCCTTTAGTTCTTAAATGACGCTGAACGTGTGGACTATCGTTAATATAGGTCCAGCATAGCGATGGGCCTACACCATTACGAACAGTTGTGGTGCAAGGATGCAGTTTTATTGCGACAGCAATTATATGGACACTCCAAACTCATTTCGGCCGTCGGCGTCGCTGTGAGGTTTCGCTTAAAGTGCAAGGGCGATAACATAGTCGCCGCCCGCCCTGCAGTGTATGTGCAAACTGTACTGTACTGTACACTCTACTGTACTATACTGTACACCTGGGTATTGTATTACATGCTGTATTTGCCATGGTGCTACTATCAGTGCATTCCCCAAAATGTACTTTTTCTTTGTATTTTTTCCTTATCGTGTAAATATATTTTTAGTTGTATTGTGACCTACCACTCCTGCAATAGCCCGAAGTTGGGCTGACAGTATCAATAAATGAAAAATGAAACCGTGCGAGGTGAGCCAACAATCGCGGCCAAATATCGCACGCGCGAAAGGAACGCACTCTTCTCTCGCGCGCGAGGCACCAGTAGGGGGGGGGGGAGGGGAGGTAGGGTTCTCCCCGGCTGCAACTGCGCATGCGCCGGCTGCGCGAGGTTGCGCAGCCTATCTTGAGAGCGACCTGCGTTGGGGGTGGAGCCTAGGTACGTGGCGGCTCGTAGCTTTGCGCGTGCTATGTGTTCTCGGCACTCGCTTTGCGTTGAAGCGACAGGAAGCACAGATGCCACTTCGCCCGCTGCTGCTGCCGCGCTTCCTCACGCCATAATTTT
Organism: Dermacentor albipictus; assembly: GCF_038994185.2. Taxonomy (NCBI): domain Eukaryota; kingdom Metazoa; phylum Arthropoda; class Arachnida; order Ixodida; family Ixodidae; genus Dermacentor; species Dermacentor albipictus. The sequence goes on along the minus strand of NC_091828.1, from coordinate 95,599,177 downwards.
AACAGCGAGTGTCCGCAAGTCATCGAGTGTGAGGGGCTCGTGTCTTGTGTGCGCGCTGAAACCATACTTACTGATTTAGTTTGCAAGCGAATGCTTATAAGTTGATACGGACGATAAAAGTACTATCTTTACTTCTGCATGACTGTCTCCAACTGTGCTATCGCAATCGATACTTTCGCCTTCCCGGCAAGACTGCGTCTATTTTTGTGTGTGTGTGTGTCAATACGCGTGGAAAAGTGGTGCAAAAGTGAATCTCACCGTTTGGACACACTGAGGTGACCAAAACCGGTACGAGCGCTTGGCCAACGTCGTACAGAAGGAAAGAGATCAAGACCATGCTCGGGTCGATGCCGTAGGCGTATGACACATTATGCGGGCGGACCTTGGTCGTGTACATGAGCAATACCACGATCGCACTCTCGACGAGGTAGAACGCCAGCGTCGTGAAGTAGTGGCCGAGGGCAAACTGGGCCGCCGACAGCCCCATCAGGGCCTGCTTTTCCTGCAGCACAGAACGAAGGAAATGGCGCGAGCATGTTGCATAGATCGGCGCGACAATGGCCGATATTTCCCGATATTGGCATGTTAAGCTTGCCCCTCTTCAGGCCTATGGGGTAGTCATTTTGATCTCATGGGGCCCTTTCACAAAAAGTGAATGCGGCGCTACGCCTTCGATATTCTCATCTCCCCTCGCAGCAAAGTTCGGACGTCATCTTGACCGTCTTTTTTTTTAGATTTGTTATCGATATGGAAACACGAAAACTCTAGCTGATGGTACCACACAGACGACTCGTGCTGTGCCACTGGCCTAAAATAGCATTGCTACGGGCAGCACCCGCTCTTCTTCGTTCGTGGCGCCTCGCACCTACAAAAATGGATAGTCGCGCACTTGATGAATTGGTGGACGCCCACGAACGTACGGTTGAAACAAGATGCCTGAGTTTAGTAGGAGGAATGACGCAAAATAAAAGGAGTCTGAGAATTGTATTGTGGTTTCACGGCGATAAAGGTTATTGAACGGCAACAATACATTCCGTCTCAGTGGGGGAAAGAACACTGCGAGGGAACTATTCCCAACGACACGAAATTTTCGATATAATTCTCGGAATATCTTTCGAGGTCGCGTTTCCACAATGGCAGCACCGCACCAAGAGGCCGTAATGCATACCCTGTGCATGAGAGTTCTTGGTTGAAAGAGAACCTTACAGGGCGGCCGACTTACAGAATTTAACAAATGGCTCCCGTGCGCACTTGCACTGTTCTTTCCTATACTTACGGCGAGGCCCGAGGAAAGCTCGTATTCAATGGCGTTGAGTGATCGCAGTGCCGGGATCATGAACACCAGGTACAGCATAAGGGTGAATTCTCGTCGGTATGGCGCCTTCATGTCACCGTAAATCCACCCGGGCAGGTCTTCAACCACCAGCTGCGAAGGGTACACACTGAGTTTTACAGCTTAGCTGTGAATACGACTAGAACCGCTATAATACATTATCTGTAGGTTTCCACGGTTTTCCAGAAAACCATCGTTCACGAAGTTTATAGTTTGAGGAAACTTGGGGAATGTTACACACAACATGCGGACAAGTGCTGAAGTATGTGTCAATTATATTTTAATGAAAAGTTGCTGGACATTCGTTTTTGGCCCGTTTAGAGGCGTTATATAAAAGCTTACACAGTATCTCCACTGCCTAGAGAGGACTAAAAGCCGCAGAAGCTGCATACTTATTGGAAATTAGGGACGCTTGGCAAGTGACACGTACTGACTATTTTCAAGTGTGGTCGTAAATAACATCATCTGAAAAAGAATTGACCGTTTCTTGTCTTTACCAAATTTCTATGCGTCCTATGACTTACGCAATTACCTTTCCTGGCCTTTTCGGTAAACTGTGCGAGGCGCGCTATTACGACATCTTATACCACCGAAATATGCGCACAGAAGGACATGAACTGCTGGTAGTCGTTCCTTCTCATCTTCGGACAACTATACTCGCGCAACTCCGTGATGTCCCCACCGCTGGCCACCTGGGTGTTTCCAGGTGAAGCATGCCAGCGTCGTAAGAAGCCTGCTTTGCTTCCGGCAGGAACCCTCCTGCCAACTTGATATACCCACCGAACCGTTTTATCGTGTTGGCCTCGACCTGTTGTGCCCTTTCTCTACCTCCAGAGATGGGAATGAGTACATCGCCGTTGCAACGAATTATTCAACCCGCTGTGCCGTAATATAAGCCATCCCGACCAGTTGGGTTACCGACGTCGCAGACTTCCTACTCCAAGACGTCATCTTACACCACGGTCCTCGGCAGCTTCTCAAAGACAGGGGCCGCTACTTTTTCTCTCGGGTTATTGAAGATCTACTTCGCTCTTGTGTCACGAAACAGAAGTTCACGACATCAACCACCCTCAAACGCACGGCCTCACTGAACGCCTGGACCGAACACTTACACATACGATCTCGATGTGCGTCTCCTCAGATCATCGTGATTTGGACGCCGCGCTTGCATTTGTGACGCTCGCCTAGAACTTGTCACATCATGACACCGCTCTCTATTCGCCCTTCTATCTCCTCTTTGGTCGTGACCCGACACTGCATTTCGACACGCTCCTTCCAACTGCTCTCGAGCCCCCGTCTGAGTGCGCTCGCAACGCTATAACTACAGCCGCCCCACCAGATTACCCACCATCGCCTTTCGAAGTCGCATGACAGAATTCGTTTTATGACAACCGTCATCGGGATGTCCAGTTCTCCGCCAGCGACCTCGTCCTTCCTTGGACTCCTTCACGGTGTGTGGGCCTCTCGGCAAAACTGCTCTCCCGATACTCTGGCCCTTACCGCATCGTCCGACAGCTCAGTTATGCGACTTATGAAGTTGCTCCAGCCGATGCGTCCCTGTCGTCAACGTCCACTGATATCGGCTGCGCGGGTCCTTTCAAGCCCTATCATGCGGCCGCCATCTACAAGGCACCCGATCGGCGCTTTCGACGCCGGCGATTATGTCACGGTGTCACGAGAGGGACAAATGTGACGGTCACCAACAAGACGAAAGAGACGACGTAGTGGGGCTAACCTAACGTTCGGCCATACTGGTTGTAGCGACCATATCTGCTGCAGAACAAACACGGTTTCATTTAGCCTTATATGTTGCCCGTTTCATTTTTTACCGAAATAAGGTAACACATCTGAATGGGCGACTCTATGAATCTCAATGTTTAACCTGTTGCGCCTGTCCAAATCATCGCGATCGAATCTCAACTGAGACATGTTGGGTGCATCGTCTTTCTCAATTTTGATAACTCGGTCTTTGATACCTTGTATATCTTTCCCGCTTGCATTCGAACGCTCTTGTACGCGATCAAATTGATACGACATCATCTGAATTGACTGATAATTACCACCCACTTTCTGGCTTAGAGGGAGAAGAGCCGTCAGCTTGAGGTTTATGTCAGTAATAAAAGCTAACACACTAGCTCTCGTTTCTGTTCCGGCCTATCAAGGTTTTCTTTGATGCCGCCCAGTCGACACATCTCGCATTTCCAGTTCCATTTGCTTTGTGGTCTATTATTAGCAAAAGTTTCCTCGTTTAGGCCAGAGCAGGTAACGTCATGAAAACTGAATTCACAAACGATGCATACAATCGCATTTGCGTCGTCACGCATGACGGAGCGGCGTGCATGGCAGCGGGTTATGTTTCAACAGGATCAATACAAACGGCTACAATTTCACGTAAAAGCCAAAATGACAGCAGCGGCAGCAGTAAAAAGAAAGAAGACGTATGAATATAAAGGATGAGGCCAACCTGCAGTATATCAGAAGAACAGTTTAGCAAGCTGCCGCTGCCACTGCCACCACTGCCAAAATGCGAAGCCAGCAACACGCCATCCTGAGCAGGGCTCTAACACGTTTATGCCGCCAGCGGCGGTTTCCCTGCTTCCGCAAAAAGCAGCCTTTTTTTTTGCTTTTGTTTGACAGACGCAGCGACAAGCAAGGTGCGCTGATCCGGTTGAACCACAGGCGTCCAATAGCAGCTGATAGAAGTCAAACGCGGAAGCTGAGCATATCGGCCACGGCGTCAGCAACGGCAGTATAACAGTAGAACGGTTTAGCAAGATGCCGTCGCCTCTACCACCACTGCCATAAAAAAAGAATCAACTGAAATGCATGGTTCATCATGTATTTCGGTTGCTCCGATTAGATAGATAGATAGATAGATAGATAGATAGATAGATAGATAGATAGATAGATAGATAGATAGATAGATAGATAGATAGATAGATAGATAGATAGATAGATAGATAGATAGATAGATAGATAGATAGATAGATAGATAGATAGATAGATAGATAGATAGATAGATAGATAGATAGATAGATAGATAGATAGATAGATAGATAGATAGATAGATAGATAGATAGATAGATAGATAGATAGATAGATAGATAGATAGATAGATAGATAGATAGATAGATAGATAGATAGATAGATAGATAGATAGATAGATAGATAGATAGATAGATAGATAGATAGATAGATAGATAGATAGATAGATAGATAGATAGATAGATAGATAGATAGATAGATAGATAGATAGATAGATAGATAGATAGATAGATAGATAGATAGATAGATAGATAGATAGCCCCGCCAAGTGCTTGTAGTAGCCTAGGAATTCCAACGCATTACTATTCGCTTTTAAGGTGTCGATTTAGAGCGTAAGATGAAATGGGCGGGTTTGAACGCGTCGTGGCTATCACTGCGACAGCCACGAATCGACCATCGACAAAACTGCCGATACACTTGGCTGACCGGCACGACCGCGTGGTTAGACTTGTCCCACAGTGAAAACGATGCGATTCTGGTTGTATTATGGCAGCAGAGAAAATTTGTAGAACTGAGCCTATCTACATGGACAGCCTCCCGACAGTGGCTGCGCCGGTCAGAAAACGGACACACAAGCTCTACTACATAGTTCTCGTTGAACGTCTGCGTAGCCACATGGTAAGGACCACGGTATCTGGAGAACAAGCTAAAAGGAAAGGACGGTTGCTACTGGTGGAGCCCACGGCCAAATCGAAAAGCCAAAAGGAGAACTTGTGGGATCCGAACCAGCACGGCGGTGCTTCTAATGGGACTGGTCTGCCGATGTAAAGCAGCAGGCTAGCTTTCTTGCCTAACACATTTTGAACAATCGGGTGGGTAGGGCGAAATTGTATCAGTGGTGCATGAACGTTCGCGGTCGCAGAGTAAAAAATAGGGAGATAAATTATATGTGGTTCGTGTGCCAGTACTATGGTCGAGTGTGACGAGTGGAAGGGTCCAAGTTGTAATGCTCGGACGCGGCGTACTGTACATGGCCAGCGAATCACCAAGAATAGCCTTGGAACCCTCCATCAAGTCGCCTTCGAGTTGGTAAGCGCGTCTACTGCGGTGGATTATTGGTGCTCCTTGAGGCTGGGACGCTAGATGGCGGCGTGACGTGCGGACGTGTCTGCATCAGCTCCGCCAACCGAAGTTGTCCTACTTGTTCCAATGTACTTTTTCCTCACGATTTCTGCTGCAACGACTCCGGGAAGTTACAAGGAACAATTGGATGGCGCATCTAACACGGTAGGTCCACTGAAACCTTTTTTGTGTGTCCTTTCTCCGACACCAAGAGTTAAGCCTATTTTGGTTTGGCACGACATCGGCTCCGCCGTAGCGCGGGAAGGTGCGGCCGCTCGCTGAGCCGACGCCCAAGAGCGTTCTAAAACATTCCGCCATGCCTTACGAGGCAATGGTACAGGGAGAGCAAATCTCCAAAGAAGACGCCGAGTCCAACGGCTGGATTACCGCTCACAGAAAGCGGAACGCGGACAAAACCTGCGTCGAGAACGAGACGCGCAAGGCAACGCAAAAAGGCACCCGCGTTGGCGCCAAACAAGCCAGCCAGCTAAGAAAGGTTGCCGCAGCCTCCAGGCTACCGCGCCTGCCTAAATCCCACTTTCGAGTTGTCGTCCGCCCGGGGGGAGGGCTGGACGTGCGAAAATGCAGTCAGATCAAAGTCACGAACGCCATTTTAATGGCGGCCAAGCTGCCCCCGGTGGCAGCCGAGGAGGATATCGTGTGTGCGAATGCAATGCAGAATATCTTTGTTATAAGCACACCCTCCGAACTGAACGCCACTGCATACTCCCAGGTCCGAGAGATTATCTTGGCGGACAAACGGCACCCTATCGCGGCATACATTACGCCTCCGGGTAATACCTGCAGAGGCGTGGTCAGAGGCGTCGATGCCGATCTGCCCGAAGCTGCACTGCAAAGCCTTTTTGTCACACCCAGAAACCCGATGGTGCTCGGAGTCAGGCGCATAAAAGAGTCGACTACCGTGATCATACTGTTCAATGGCATGAAAGTGCCCAACTATGTGCGCTGCGGCCCCAACATGGTGCGCTGCACGCTGTACAAGAGGCAAATAGACACTTGCCGCAACTGCGGACGGGTCGGTCACAGGCACGACGTTTGCCCCAGACCGACCGAAAAAGTGTGTGAAAAGTGCGGAACTTTGCAAACCACAAACGGACATGAATGTGTGCAACCCAAGTGCGCGCTTTGTGGAGACGCTCACCTCACCGGCGACCGAACTTGCAAAAACAGGTATCAAGTTCCTTATGTCGTGAGGAGACGACGCAGAAGAGGAAGGAAACGCGGCAACAAGAACAACGCAACGAGCAACGCTGGGGGTCGAGGAACCCCAGTTCCAGCCACAACGCCAACTACGAACGCTCCCAGGAACGCCACCGCGGAACGTTCTAGATCGAGATCCAGGAGCAGATCCCGGGTCCGGATCAACTCACAACCCACCTGGGCGGAAAAGGCAGCTAAAACAGGTGAGACCCGTGCTCCCGCACAACAAGGGCAACTCCAAGAGCAAACGCTAGGCAAAATTCAATCACTCGAGCGCGAAAACGCGTCTCTTAAAAAGGAACTGTCTGAAATTAAGTCATTATTGCAGGAAATGCAGCAGAGAGAACGCGCGATCGGCGGCCAAGCTGTCGCAGCAGCCGCCTCTCTTAACAGAGGCGCTAAACGCAGGGCGAGCCCCGAGCCCATGGACGACGAGGAGACGCTTAACGTCTCGGGGATTAAGCAACTGCTTGACCAGCTAAGATCGGACATAGTTTCCGAAATTAGCCCCATCAAGCTCCAACTGAACGAGCACACAGCGAGGCTCCAAATTTTAGAATCCGACAGACAGCTTGCGCTGCTCGGTACGCCCCCACTACGTAAGTAAAATGGCTAACTCAAGCAATCTAGTTATCTGGCAATGGAATTGCGCCAGCTTCCGCAAAAGGAAGGCAGTCTTGCAACAACTACTTAGCTCTGCTAGCGAAAGGCCATCAGTAATCCTCCTCCAGGAAACACTCACCGATGTGATCGCTCTTCGCGACTACCATGCAGAAGCGCACTTTTCGGAGGGCAAAAGAGGAATAGCGACACTCGTCTCAAAGAGCCTCGCCTATTTACGTCACGACGTTAGGCCGAACTTAAAAGTCGAACACATCATGATCGAGCTCATCCAAAACGCTAAACTCAACCAATCCGTTTTCATTCTCAACGTGTACAGCTCGCCAGCCGACAGAAGGGAGACGTTTAACGCTCTCTTCCAGAAGGCATGTCAAATTGCAGGCGATCATCCGCTTATCATAGCAGGGGACTTTAACGCACAACACCAAGATTGGGGTTACATCAAAGATACGGCCAAGGGCAAGGCCCTCGCGGCAAAGATAGCAGCCTGCGGTCTCACCTTGGTCACCGATCCAAAATACCCCACCACAATTGGCAACTCAGTCAGCAGGGATACCACGCCAGACCTGACCATGGTTAGAAATGCGGAGGAACCGGTATGGACCAATTTACAAGAGAACCTCAGCAGTGATCACTACATCAGCAGCCTCGCGATAAGAGTGTCATCACCACCTCTCAGAAAATTCAGAGTAACGGATTGGGATCTCTTTAGAGCTATCAGAAAGAAGGACGAGACTAAATACAGCTCGTTAGAGGAATTATTCGCCCGCCTCCGAGAAGACGTTGCTGCTTCCACAAAGGAAATAGAGACGGACAAAGAGGTAGAGCGCATGGACAGTAGATTAGCACACCTGCTAGAAGCCAAAAACGCGCTACAGGCACAATGGAAAACACAAAAGTTAAATAGACGCCTACGCAAAAAGATTGCAGAACTTAATAAGCAAATAGATGAACATAGCCAAACCCTCGCTCGGCAGCAATGGGACGAAGTATGCAACGCCGTCGACGGGCAAATGAGGAGCGGAGCAAAATGGAACATCCTCAAGCATCTGCTTGGGGACAAACAATCCAAAGCCAATCAGAGGCTCACTATTGATAGGCTCATCCACAACTTAAAAAACTCTGGTATGACCGAGAAACAAATTACGGACGAGTTGGCCTCGAGGTACCTCTGTATCGAACCCGGCTCAAACAATGGCTACCTCTCTGCGACGCACGAGAACGAAACGGACCCTCTGGGCTCCCCCTTCACGTACGCGGAGGTGAGAGAGGTATTATACGAACTCAATTGCAGATCAGCACCGGGTCCCGATGGGATCACAAATAAACTCTTAAAGAATTTGGATGATGGGGCCATCGAGCTCCTCACAAATAAAATCAACGAGGTTTGGGAGACAGGCGAGGTACCACTGGAGTGGCGTAACGCGACCGTAATCCTCATCCCGAAGCCAGGGAAACCCTTAGAGCTTGGCTCGCTACGGCCGATTTCACTCACTTCCTGTGTGGGAAAGGTCGCCGAGCACGTCATTCTCAATAGGGCCGCTAAATTCACAGAGGAAAGAAATCTATTTCCGTTTAACCAAATTGGATTCAGACCATCCATGTCCACACAGGACGTAATGCTCCTTCTAAAACATAAGATTATTGACAAGGCCTCCAGAGACACCAGGGCCGTCCTGGCACTCGACCTAGAAAAGGCCTTCGACAAGGTAACACACTCTCACATCCTCGAATCGATTAAAGAAGCAGGTCTAGGACAAAAATTCTACAAGTACGTCTGCTCCTTCCTAAAGGATAGAAAAGCCACTATTTGCCTAGGAGCTCTGGGCTCGAGAACATTCGATCTCGGACCCAGAGGCACCCCGCAAGGGGCAGTCCTCTCCCCTTTTTTATTCAACTTATCCATGAGAGCTCTTTCCCAAAAGCTGGCCGAGATTGAGGGTATCGGTCACGCCTTCTACGCCGACGACATCACAGTCTGGTGCGAGGGAGGTAGCGACGGGTACATCGAAGAGAAATTACAAACAGCGATCACAGTCGTTCAGGAGTTTCTCGCGAAGGCAGGACTCTGCCTGTCGGCTAAGAAATCGGAACTGCTACTATACCGACCCACAATCGGTGCAAAGAAAGGGACACCTCCCGATATCTCTATCACCACCGCGACCGGATCCGTCATTCCGGTAGTACACAGAATCAGAATCCTGGGCATGTTCCTGGAGGAGGACGGCAGTAATGACTACACATTAGAGCGCATCGCAACCAAAGCCGATTCCATGACAAAGTTAATCACGAGGGTGGCCAACAAAAAAGGGGGGCTATCGGAGGATAATCTAAGGCGACTCTTCCACGCCTTCCTAATCAGCCACATTAACTATATAGCCCTGGCCCACAAATGGAGCAGAAGGGACGCAGCTAGAGTAGAAACAATCATTCGCAAGAGCATAAAAAAGGCACTGGGTCTCCCACAGAGCACCAGTACTGAAAGGCTGTTGGAGCTAGGTGTCCACAACACCTTTGAAGAGATAGTCGAGGCGCAGCAGATGTCACAAGTTGCAAGACTGGCTTCCAGGGAAGCCGGCAGGCAGCTACTAGCGCATATCGGTCAAGGTTCGTGCATCACCAAACAGAGGGAGTGCGCGCTCCCCGTCAAAGTCAGAGAAATGTATTCGGTATCCCAGATACCTAGAAATATGCACCCTCAGCACAATTACGGCAGACGTAAAGCGAGGGCCAGGGCCCTCCTTAGCCTGGCGGCTAAGATTGAGGACAACGTCGCCTTCGTCGACGCTGCGCAATACGCTGCTTCCAATCATTTTGTTTCGGTGGCTACATCGCTGCGGGGGGAGCTGCTGACGTCGCTTACGCATCAAAATGTGAACGCCGACAAAGCCGAACAGGTGGCTGTAGCCATCGCCATGGCCACCACGAACCGTTCCACTATTTTCACAGACTCGCGAGCTGCCGTTCGAGCATTCATGAAAGGCTCGGTATGCAAGGAAGCCGCTCGCGTTCTCTCTGCAGCATCTTGGACAGGCAAAAAACACTTAATCTGGTTCCCCGGCCACATGGGCAGCGATGCTCATGAAGCCGTCCCCAACGCCAACGAACTTGCTCACTCCCAGGCGCGAGATCTCACCCGCCGCGCCGGAAGTGGGCAATCGGAGGCTGGGGGATGGCAATGGCACAGGGACCCTCTCCTTACTTTTAACGAGGTCTGCAGGCACTATCAACTAGGGCGTCGGAAGTTTCCACTTCCACACCCACACCTAAACAGACCACAGGCAATCACCCTGCGGATGCTGCAGACGGAGACGTATCCGTCACCATTTATTTGCTCAAAGTTCCTAGGTGGCATCAACCCGGGCTGTCCGCGCTGTGGACATCCCAGATGCACTCTTAAGCACATGCTCTGGCAGTGCCCCGACTTGTGCGGGGGCTCAGGGTCTCCCTCTTCGGAGGAAGACTGGCTTTGACTCGTCACCAGCTCCGCCAAGGAAGAGCAACTCAGGGCTGTCCAGAGAGCCCGCGATATCGCCGAGAGTCTCAACCTCCCGGCTCCGTCGTGGGTGCGGCCCGCAGACGCTGCCCCCTAACGGGGACACTCATCGTCTTCTCAGGACCAAAATAAAAGTTCTTTGTCTGTCTGTCTGTCTGTCTGGTGCTCCTTGAGAAGGACGTCAATAATTCAGAGAAAAAAAAAGCAGGCCCTCGATCACAGAAGTTCTCGATGGGGCTCCGTAACGAGCAAGGAAATGCCGTGGTACAAATGATGCAACGTCACGGGCAGTTGAAGGCGGCAGTGCAGCATTTTCTGCACATAGTGTGCGGTGATTAACCACAACAGCAATCCAGTCGAATAATCCCATTCTCACCGGCTGCGACGCCACGGCACGACCGCACTTCGATGGAGCAGAGCAGGTGAAAGGGAACACTTGCTGCCGCGTGAGGGGAGAGGGCATCTCCGAAACGCCATGTCACCCTCGCTCTCGTTCTCGGAAGCCGGTGTTATCTACGTGTTCCTTGTCAGTACAAGCTTTCGCCTGTGTTCTAAGGGCGCGTCGGTGTGGCCAAATCAAAACGCGCCACGCGTTTCAATGCGCTCGCGTGCCCGCGACGAGTTAAAAACGTGACGGCTCAGTGGCGTTCAATTGGGCTGTAATGCTTTCGCATTCACAAATCACAAGAAGTGCTTGGGGGTCATTTATTTTTTTTCTTTATTTTTCTGTGGCAGAGTAGCTGAGCTCCGCATGCGGGTGGTATAAGGTACGACATATTCACCGAGACCATGTCTTTGCCAGGCCAGGACCACACGAAGGCCGACTTCACTGGCGGCTGTATGAACTCGTGTTGAGGCCATTGGGTGAAAATGTGGCAGAATAGGAGGATAGGGGAATAATAAGTGTATAGCAACAGTCAATATTAACATTTATTATAGTTGTTGTTGTTGTTGTTGTTGTTGTTGTTGTTGTTGTTGTTGTTGTTATTATTATTATTATTATATCAAACAACAATAGTAATAACAGTGAATAGTCAACACTCGATCGTAAAACAGCAGGCGCATTCCCATCTTGCGGTAATTCACAACAATTCGACTGCACTCAGAAAACATCGCATGGAGTTCGAGCGGGTAACGTGATCTCTTCTGCTGCCCGCAATCAACCCGCTGTAAACGGTTTATACACTATTCTGCGGTAGCGTTTCGGTGAGGCCATCTTGAGCTGTTCAACGCACCGTTTCAAATCTGTAATAACAAAACGCACGGTAAACTGGGTATTCGCACTATTGAAACGACTGTACGGGGCTGTACGGAGCTGTCGTGTTTAGTGAAGGTGTCAATTTGACGTTATTGCGTACAGAATTGGGCGATCGCAATTCTGATTAGCAGCTCCAGTGCCACCAATGCATACCGGGTCGTTCATTCTGGACCTACAAGCGCACATATCTGTCTAACTTCCTCAAATAAATTTATAAAATCGAAACATATATTCTTTTTCTATATTAGACATCATCGTTATGTCCAGAAATCAGAAAGTGCACAAGATATTAATGACGAATCATTGTCAGAAAGAGCAAGTTAACACTAGGACATGACAAAACAAGACCGTGACATCGAGATTAGAAACAATAGTGGCCCAAGTTGTTTAAGTCACAAACTTTGTTCCGATAAGGTGTGACAGTTATACTCAGGCGGTTCCTACTTAGCGCTCAATGACTTAGTTTAGTGCACATTTGAAGAACAGACAGGAGACGAAGAAACAAACAAAAATCGTTGTCTATCTCGGTAATCGGTTGCAGTAACACGGTGTTATGTGGAAAAAAAAAGCCTCGAAAGATATGTAGCCGTGCACTGTGATCGGTGTGGTTACAAAACCGAAATGCAAAACAGCCAAGTTCTGTACATATGCTCTAGGCATTAGCATTTGAAGAGATCGGGGAGGCAGCTGAAGTGAACTGGCTAGCAGAATAATGCGTTAGCGTCAGAGAAGGAAACATCTGGGGATACAGCAAAGTAATAACTAAACGGTATGCTCGCAAAAGTGAGGCTCTCTCCTCCTTCATTGTGGTTTAGCTGTCGCAGAAAATGTTTCTTTTCATTGGTCCTTTTCATTTCTGCTCGTTTTCCGCCTACAATAATGCTCTCCTTTTTTGTTTTGTGTTTTATTTTTGTCTTTTTCTCCCGCTTAGGGTTTTCATATTTACGCGTGCACGTGGTGCTTATGAATTTATTTGAAAGTTATCGCTTGTCCGCTTTGTTCCTTCCCTGTCCCACGTTCAATCCCGCGCTACACTAAAGTCAATTTCAGAGAGCTACTAAGTTGATTTTTGGGTTTACCGAAACGAACCTGCTAAGCAGATTCTGATGAATTCCTGAATAATTTAAATCGCCTAGAGTTCAAGTGCACCAAGCCCCTCATAGCCCATGAATTCTCGTCTGAAAAAAAGAAACAATGAAATTTATGCAACGATTGCTTCTATGCGAGCTAAGAAGGCTCAAAATTGCTCTCACACCATTTGCTACTCCGGCTGTACTTATTAAACTCATTGTTTTTTAACCGAATGAGGCCTCTAGCACAAAAAGGGTCTTTAGATTCGCGATTTCTCGAGCCGAACAGCCTCTTAAGACTTGACAAGTGAACGACCTCGCATCTTATTACACCCTAGAAAACCCTCGAATTACATCGATGGCGACTTCAATTCCTGCAACCGAGCGAATGCAGCTGCCTACGTTTGATGGAGCTTTCACTCTCATGGGACACACCCCGCACAAAGCGTTGCTATCTCACAGATGGCGACACCAGGAGCTGAAGCGTCCTTCAGTGGATGGTAACACGCGTGACAATCAGAAGTTCTCTCCCATAAGCATCCCCCTGTGTATTGATGCCTCAAATTCGGTATGCCGCCACATCGCGACAACATCCAAGAAGAGGCTAGGTCTGAGTACGCGACGGCTACTGCATTCCGCCCCCAAAGGGATTCGGCTGCAGAGGACAGAAATCGAATCCCTCAACTCCACTACAACAGCAGAACGTGCTTAACTATGCACAGTGCGACAATTGCAGGAAAGCAACGGTGGAGCCTGACTCCAGTAGTTTATACCCTATGACGGACCACGGGAAGACGCATCAAGTGCTCTCGCCCACCTTCATGTCTGTATCGTTGCTCTGATCACTCTGTGTGGTACGGCTTCGCTGTAGCTCCAAATGTGCCCGTTCGATGGCGTACATGTAACCCGTTGCAAAACCTGCAAAATGAAAACGGTCTTCAGGAAACCTCCGGGTAAACATGGACACAATGGTCAATACACTATAGCTGTCTTCTACCAATCAACTGCCAACTATTAGTGGCCAACCAATCAGTGGCTAACTAGGCAGTAACGTAAAAGCTGTCATCGTGCCCAAATGGCTGTACACTTTAATGACGTGCTCTTTTTTGTCATGATTGGTCAGTTGAGAAGAACAACTCAGGCGCACGAAGTTCAAGTGAACTCGGATCTTGGTCGGTAACACCAGCTCTTCATATCATAAAAAAATGCTTGCTCTCAGTTAATCGAGAGTAGATGTAAGCATTAAATGGCAACCGGCAAAGCAGATTGGAGAGCCACAATCTTAAAATGGGGTGTAGTCCATGTTAGCAACGGCACGCCCCAACACACCGCACCAGACCACACCACGCCATACTGCGCACTGGTCAACATGGACCCTGCCCAGCTAGAAGAAAACCGGCTGAAGGCGGCACGACAGGGAGCGAAAGACGCCAGGGTACTGACCAGTTGTAGTGGCCAGGGTACTGACCAGCGTACTGACCAGCTTGAAAAAGAAAAGCTCCTGAAGGAGGCGCGATCAGACATCTCAGCAAATCTCGATTCTTGCTACCGTGATCTCGACAAAGAGGTCACGTGGTGGGCTTCCACCGAGCTAAGGGCTGGCTTCACGGAACTTTCGCTTGCCAAGGCTGGCTGCGTGACGTAACACTCTCATAACTTTTCCCTTCCTCCAGGAAGGCAAAGCAGCACACCAGACGCTTCCGGCGCCATGGCACACAGCAGCTCTGCGAGTGCAGTAGATCCGCAGCAAATTCCATTTGCCAGAATTTAACTGTATGGTGCCCTGTATGTGCCTAGTGAACGTCGCTATTGGAAATAAAACTTCAGCGTGCTAGAAGTTACAGCTTGAGTGATGTTGTGAACTAACATGAGCAAGAACTCGGAAGCTATATTTTTAAAACTTATTTTGGAGTAACTAGCATGTGTAATGCGGTCCTATACAAACGGTGGGCGGCTCTTGTTTTGTTCTCGCAACTTGCCCGAATGCTCTCGTATGAGTGCCCGGACAACGGCTCTCGCTTTTGGCTCAAGGTCACTAAAAGGCCGCCGATAACGGCAGCTAAAAGCATTTCAAGCTCAATGATGTCAGACATCACGGAGACCACATGCTGTGTGATTTCCTCTTTTCTTCTCTCTTCCCTTTCTTGCTTTCTTTAAAGTGAAAGCTTTACCGGCTGCCAACTTGCCATTTTGCACTGGCCGTGCTCCGAGGAGGCACACGACGTCACACCACGTTCCTCGTCACACCGCGTTCCTCGTCGTTGCGTTCGCCTCTGCTCGCGTCGCCAGCTTCGTCGCATGCCTAATAAGATGTCGGAGGATTAAAAAGGAGAGCTCGCGTGCACTGCAACCACAGTTGAGGCGGCAGTATGGACAGCGACAATTCTGATAAGCAAGAGGAGGCCTGGAATCGACATCGGAACGAGATGAAGAGGAAACGAAGTGCCCAGGAAACAGACGAAAAGCGCGCCGAACGACTCGCTAACGCCGCAACATAGCTAGACAGCCAGACTAACCTGGACATGCAATCAAGATTAACCAAGGCTAACCATGCTATGCCTTAGCTTTCGCTACGTATATCCTGGCATAGCCGAGATAAGCCACTGCCACTTTTTTTAACGCACACGCGTAACTGGCCAGCTCGTGAAATCGGAAGTGCTTGTCTGAGCCGCTAAGCAAGCGAACGGCGAAGGCATCTGGGCCTCCGTGCTGGCTCCCGTCTGTCGGAAAATTTCGCCTGCACATTTAATTAGCACTGTAGGCAACGACAACGCAGAAATTTCAGCTTAAAAATCGTTAAGCGCCCTTAATACTACCTAAACTTTGACAACGAAGTATGACACGGATATGGCTGAAATTGCGATGCTGAAATGTTTGCTATCAATGGATAACGGACAAATTTATTCAAACCCAACCCTGCTTACTATTCATGTATGCGTTGAGCATGCATTGGGAGATGTTTATTTGCCGCACTGTATTGCACTATGTTAGGTGGGGTGCTCCCCCTTACCACCGCGCGTTACCCGTACGCGAGAGCCAACGACCACTTCCAGCGCCACTTCCTCAAGCAACGTGTTCCGAACAACGGGCAGCGCCTGCAACCGCCTCTAATCGCAGACGCCGCGACCAGAGGCTCAGCGTCTCAAAGTGCTAGCTGTCGCGAGGGAAGAATGTGAGGACGTGCCCCTTACCATCGTGCCACTGTGCGGAACTGAACGGTCTACCCGGCCAGTGGCACTACGCGTAGTGTCCCATGGCGCGGTTGGGCGCAGTCGCACGGGCTTTACCTTGAAAGCAATCTGCTTTGGGGCACACCTTAGGTGCGCCGACGGCGCTTAGCTTTGCGTGCGCTGTGCTCTCGTCGTTAAGCGATAGACAGCAGGAAGGTCACTTCACTCGCTACTGCTGCCGTGATTCCTCACGCGAGCGCTTCGACAGCGAGTGTGAAGTGTTCATGTGTGCCTGTGCACGATGACACCATGCTAGGTAATTCAGACAGAGAATGTTTACAACTGGGTCTTCCATTCTGGCAGCTTCTGCGCATATGGCGAGCCCGCGCGAGTCCTGTCTTGAATACGATCTGCGATACGGACAGAGTAGGCCTCTAAACTCACCGAGAGCCGATAGCGTCGTGTATGCTGTAGCACCCATACGCTTGCGCGTCATTTGCGTTCACCGAGTGAAGCATCACTGTAATTTCTCTTTCAGACCTAGAATGATTTGTGCCTAATTTCGCGATATACCTTGTGGGCTCACAGTACGTCTCCGCGCACGGCGTCGCCAAGTGGCCCCCGAGAAGTGAAGCCTCACGACGCGGCACGACGGCGCACGGCGATAGACCCACCGCAGGTTCGAGCACCGAGCCGAAAGACCTGGACGGCTCTGGCCGTAAGCATGGGCGCTCTCCCAGGAACACACGGCGTCCAGGACAGTTAAGGCGTTTATTGATCCCCAATGGCCAACATGTGCCAGACTGCACCCAAACACACGGAGTACACTCGGCGCCCGCGGTTCCCGATGGCGAGGAAGGCGGGGTACACGCCGCGTCGAACAATGGTTTACGCGCGCGGGCCGAAATGCGTTCGCAAACGCTACCTAGCGCTTCCCGTCACCGCCTATGGTCTGCGACGGTTCGGACACGCAAAATGTGACGCACTGAGCAGCTGCGACTACCGCAAGGGCGGAACGCAAAGCCACTCAGCAAGCCACACTTACGCAAGCTGACAAAGCACGTGAACGTCCCCAGGCCGGGGCGTTGGGGGACGCAAATAGCTGGTCGCTCACGTACCTTGCAGCTTGCCTCTCGTGACCGGCGCTCGCCCCTGTCGCAGCCCGACTCCCCCGCGCACGGCGATCGTCCCCAGTCGGGGCTTCTTCCCTACGTCACGCCCCACGACCCAATCGCAGGGCCGCGTAGCATGACGTCACGGGACGCGGCCGCGGCGCCCGGGGAAAACGGCGCGCGGTCGAGGGGTAGGCATTTGGGAGAGGTTTTCCTCGCAATGGCGAATAAGTCCGGAGCCTTAGGCACAGCAGCGACTGCGCCCCGGTAGACCGAAGGACTCCCACATCCTTTATCAGGTTAGCTGTTTAAGACACTGCCTGATTACTCAACAACTGCTTTGTGCCTCCAACAATCTGCAGAATCTTGCGAAAGCTTTACATGGCAAAGAAGGGAACGTTACAGGGTCGCAGCGTCTGTACGTCCATTACTGCGTCCAAGTATTCCGGCGACTTTTGACAACCTCTTCGGGTGGTCGATGTAATACTCCAAATCCTAGCTGACCGATTCCGGAGAAACTTTCGGTACAAGTAGATGGTGTACCGCACCAACCGAACAGCTCACAGCTTTTCGGAGCAGAGACAGGAAAGGTAGCGAACTCTGAAAGGAACTTCAGGTAAACACCGTCGGCGCCACCACCAGCTGCACATGGGTGTAAAACGTGGCGACCATGACAGCATGCTTGGACTATAATTGGCGCATAATCGTTGCCGCTTTGAACTGAGCGAGGGTCAGTCCTCCTTCGCGAGCGCAGTGATAGGAACGGGTGAAGTCACGTGACCAAGAACCCACCAGATTTCTCGGCTGCGGATGGCAACACTGCGACGACCTCGGACCGGCATTGATCAGGAGTAAGGCGTTCAGAAAGGACCACCCGAATGTAATCGGAGTGACTGCCTTCGGCTCTCCGAACAAAATCGGCCTTTTTGGTGTGCTTGGCAGCTCCCGGAAACAATAACGCAAAGGTGCCATCATTCAGGGTGGGTTCCGGGTGTCAACGTTTTTCTTTCGCCCAAACACGGAAGAGGCAAGTAGAAAAAAAACATTCAAATTTAACACTCAGTGGCCGATTGTGCCTGATTTTGAGATCGTAAATTAGATGTTAATTCCCACCTCTTCTCCAGAATAAACTAGCATGCAAGAGAATGAGCGACATATTTCAGTAGCGCTCTTGACGGGCGTTTTAGTTCCATAGCTTTCGCTTTATTTGCGAAGAAAGTTGTACGCCAGCATAAGAGTTAACGTTTCAAGTAAGTCTTATAAATTCAGAATGACACGATATTTGAGTCACGAATTCCCGAAAAAGTGTCTTATAAATTCAGAGTAACACGTTATTTGAGTCATGGATTCCCGAAAATAGGTGAACGATAGGTCGACATTTCTCGTTAGAAGCTTTGTGCTTACAGTAAGCAGCTAAATCATTTTTGTAGGAATTATTTTATCAGTGAAGTTTGATATACTGAATGATAAATATGATGGTCCTAGTTTAATTTGCTGACGATTGCTGAGTGATTGATTGATTGATTGATTGATTGATTGATTGATTGATTGATTGATTGATTGATTGATTGATTGATTGATTGATTGATTGATTGATTGATTGATTGATTGATTGATTGATTGATTGATTGATTCGCAAGGTCTCTGTGCTTAGATCAATCAGCAGTACCGTATGAATGCAGTATGGTCAAGTGGGTAGAGAATGACAATGAAAGTGGTGCCGGGGTTGATGGTTTCTTGTTCGTCTTTGTTAGGAGGCAGTTACCAATTGATTGACTGACTGACTTTATTTATCGTCAAGTGGTTTGTGCTTGTAGCTGTCAACAGCACCACGTCAACTAAGTTTGCTGAACTGAGTGTAGGATGATAATGCCAGTGGCGGAGTTGATGGTTGCTTCTTAGGTGATTGATTAACTGATTGATTGATTCATTCATTTATTCATTGATTCATTGGTATCTCACCTGCAAAATTCTTATCGTAAAAAGCACTTTCGTTCCAGGGGAAGGGCTTGAAGATTGTGTACTTGAGGCTGGCATCGGCGTGTTCGTCGCTATCTGCAGTCGTTTCCAGCGTCAGGCACATGGCACGGACTGCTTGCTTGCTGTTGATAGCAACGTCGACGCAGTGTTTGGCGATTTCGCTGACTGCGCTTACATTGCGCGCTATGGACAGCACTGTAAAAAAATAGTAAGAAAATTATGGCAATTTCCGCGACACGCCTCTTCTGCTTTGTGCTGTTTACAACTTTTTATGTAATTTCACTGGAATATCGTGGTCAGCATTTTCTCGCAATTTTACAGAGAAAGCTTTTATAAACATGAGTTGGGTTTGGCCTTGAGTTTACCTGGGCTTTAGGCCCAGGTGAAGCACCATAGGCGAACCGGAAAGAACGTCCCAAGCTCCAAGCATGAAGCTCTGAAACATACATGCACTACCTATCGTTCCCATGGCGGCTGAATAATTTCAGCATCAGAGTTCCCTTTAGCAGTTGTAGGAAACTATGTATGCGCTCGTCACATGGTTTAGTAAAGACGTCATGGGTGACGGCCACCGGGTGACGGCGCACGCTACTATGGCGCCATCTGGCAGCGGATCGCCTTCATGGAGTACGGCAATACGCTGGTGCGGCACTCCGCATTCCTCCTCATCCTTCCACCGTACTCTCCCCCTCCGCATTCCTCCTCATCCTTCCACCATACTCTCCCCCTCCGCTTTCCTCCTCATCCTTCTGCTGTACTCTCCTCCTCCGCTTTCCTTCTCGTGCTTCCGCTGTACCCACTTCATCCGAATTCGATCATCTTCGCGCTCACTTCGCTATGGCGAGCTTTCATGCTCCGCTCCTTCGTTCTACCGGTTACGCCGATGCCGAAGGCGATGCTCAGCGCAGGAGCGGGTGGAGCTCCGCTCTAAAATGCACAGGCTAGGCACGTTCATCAGACGTGCTTAGCCTCCTACATTGCAAGTACAATGTGCAATCTTTTCCGCGAAGCGACCCGTATGACTAAGTACTCTGGTGGTCTCAAGCACTTCGTTATAAAGGCATTTGACTCTGTACGCTTCTCAGGGATTGTCGTGGAACGGCAGTGTAGTGCTGCGGCCGGTATTGTCGATGCATGGCGCTGCCCATGGATTTTCCCGAGTCGACGTGGAACGGTAAGTGGTCTAGAATACGGCTACTTACTGAACAAATCTCGCACGCCATACAGTTTACATTTACACAGTCTGAGAAACACAAGATATCCCAATGTGGTACTAGAGTTCACTTCGAAACACCCGGCCTCACCGACATTATCGCGACTTCTTGATACAGGAACAAGGCTTGCTGAAATCGTGTAACGATAAAAGTCGGTATAAGATGACGTTGCTGCTGAAAGATATAAACAATAGCATTGCGCCTTTCGTATCTCGCTATGTTCGCGTGTGAGACTCGACACGATTTCTGCAACAGCGCGAGCCAGTGTATCATGACGTCATGACAATGTCCACCTCAGCGTTGCCACTCTAGCGATTTAAGAGATCATATCAAATTTCTCTAGCCATTGAACAGCGCCGAGAACTAGAACATCTTCAGAGATGATGTGGATCAAATGCCTTTGCGTGCTATGAAAAATTGCTTGCTTCTATCCTTTTTAATTATCGTTCAATTGGAATTTGGCCAGCTGAAGGTAAACGCCGCATTCTCAGTGTCATCGTGAGTTATCTAAGTGTAATAGCGAATTAAAATCCTACTACAGACTGCCGGTGAAGCCACTGTTTATTCCTCACTCGCACAGAGGCTAGAGAAACGTGGGACGCTTAGGTAAATAGTTTACGCCACGCTATCGCATATTATACTGCTCCAAAACGCCTACATTGCCTAAAGCGTCCTGAAGAAAAGCTACCGACAACTTCAGCAACATTGCAGCAATACCTAGCCGACGTTTAGCGAAGTTTCCGCCTCTCTTTAGCGACTTGCTTCAAAAACTTTTGGAATCACGTGTCCACTTTATTTAAGGGTCACTTCCAACCCTTGCCATTGACCTTTAAAGCGTTCAGAGGGTTCGGAAATTTGTGTAATCCACGCATTGACAAACTTAAAGCGATACCTCAGTGTCGCTTTTCACGCAAACGCGCACTATGCGAAAGCTCCAGACGTAGCTCACCTTCGTTGCGCTCCCACACGTCGTTGGTCGAGTACTTGGCGACCACGGCCTCCATCAGCCTCTCGTTGTAACTCGTCTTGGGACCGAACACGACGTGAGTGGGACGCTGCGACACGAGAAAGGAGTCCAGATCGGTTGCGCTGGGATTCCTGCCGGGCGTCTGCGGTGCTGTTCGCAAGGTCAACGCGCCGTAAAAGCCCACGGTCACGAGCAGCAGCTCGAGCGAAGTGGACACGTAGTGCCGCCGTATGGCCTGCACGCACAGCGTGCGCCACAGAAACGTGGCCACGTTGCGAGCCATGTGGCCTTCTCAGAGCACCGCTGCGCGAGTACGCTGCGCGCTCAGGAAATGACACAGTGGTGGCGGTGGCAGCAAGTACGGTCCGCGCTGTTCGTATGCGGAGCTGGGCACGCGTTCGGTGGCTTCCTTGTGTCGATCAGCGGTACGATCGCAGGAACGGTCTTTGAAGCCAGGCCGTGGGGGTTGGTGCTGAAAGCGAAAAAAAGAGAACACTTTTGTGAGGTGTTAATGAGGTACATCTTTTCGTTTTCCTTGAGAAGCAGCCGTAACGCGAACTTTTCGACGGTTTTCGCGCGGTGGCGGTGGTGGCAACTAAAGCCCCTCCATCCGCGCGCCACCGCCGCTCTCTTAAGTACCGCCAACCGCCTTTTCCCCTCACACCAAATCCGGTTCCGGCATTTCCGCTTCCGGCGTTTCCGGTTCCGGCATGTCCGGTTTTAAGATTTCCGGTTCCGGCGTTTACGCTTCCCGGAGTTACCGGAGTTGCGCTGCGAGGATTTCCACTGTGATTGCAGACGATGGTGAGACGCCCGTGCTTAGCAACCGGTGCTAATTTGAGTAGCTCGCTCTAGCCATTCCACCAAGCGTCATTCGTGTGCATCTACGTGCTTGTTTGCGTACGAACCCGCCGTGGTTGCTCAGTGGCTATGGTGTTGGGCTGCTGAGCACGAGGTCGCGGGATCGAATCCCGGCCACGGCGGCCGCATTTCGATGGAGGCGAAATGCGAAAACACCCGTGTGCTTAGATTTAGGTGCACGTTAAAGAACCCCAGGTGGTCAAAATTTCCGGAGTCCTCCACTACGGCGTGCCTCATAATCAGAAAGTGGTTTTGGCACGTAAAACCCCAAATATTATTATTATTATTGTTTGCGTACGCTGCGCCCGCACGCTTTGCCTGTCGTCCCCTTTCTCTGACAAAGTGCGGAAAGCCATGGGCTGGGGCACAACACATGAACATAATTGGCCGTACACATCTGCTCGCGTCACAACACTAACACAATTCGCCGTACACCTTTGCACGCGTTACAACACGCGCGCACGCACCAATTCACTGCACACCTCCGCGCATATCCCACACGAAAAGCACACTTGCTTTCACCATGTCACTGAATGCCTTCCACGCAAATTTGAACTTGTTATATTTCATAGCTTCACGTCATTGCAGTTCTTCACGCAGTGCACGCACTTGGGACGTTCGTTACCTTCGATCTGCCGTACGAGACAAGTTCAACCTCAGAATCAACAGCATAAACTCTATGCGTCTGCCGTACAAATTGGCGTCGCGAACTCCTTCACTAAAGTCCCTCCATACGTGCTGGCTGAAGGGGATGTATGCTTCAAAACAAGAAGAATTCAAAGGGGACAAGCTGTTGTATTCCGCTGAAGTAGCAGTTTGCGGTCGCTGTTTTCCAAATGCACGAAAAACGGGAGCGGTCTCCAAGCACCCAGGCACTGCATTCCACTGTACGTTGTCTCTCGAGGCACAATCCGTCGCAGGTTGACGCAAAGCAGCGAACACGACCAGATCGCCGATTACAATAGGCGGTGGTTCTTGGATGGAATCGCATTAACAGTTTCAACCGCAGCTAGTGCAATTAAAGCCTCTCCGTAGACGCGAAAGTAAACAACGCTAAAAACATAGCGTCACTTCGACTCGGAACAGGAAGCTGAAGCTACGTAAGTTCCTCTTGGCGCCGGAAGCTGAGGGGGTGAGTGGGAGAGGAGCGTGGAGGAGGAGGGTAGGTTGGCGGTACTTAGCTTGGTCGGCGGTGGCGCGTGGATGTAGGGGCTTTAGTGGCAACGTACGGCGCCGTAGTCAGCATTTAGGAGGCGCATTCATACATTCGTTCGTTCGTTCGTTTTATTGCCCCCGAGGAATTTTTCAGGCAAGGGAAATTGGCAAGCATCAATGCATAAAAGGATTCCCTGACAATGCCCATTCAAGCCTTGCACTGTTCAGTATTAACATACCAACGCATTATAAGAAATTACGCAACCACCCTGTACGGAACTCAACCTATAAGCATCATAAAGGAACATGCGTCGGATACAGTACACAAGAAATATACGAAGACCAGATATGCTGAAGCGTTTGGAGGTGTCTCGTCTATATAAAAGTATTTGCATCATACATCTATCACAAAGTGTTTCTAACGACTTCAGTAGACAACTAATAACTAGACTAGTAATAATTCGCAAGCGCTAGTTTGTGTCGGTTGGCGCAGGACACGGGTAACTGGAGATCACGGGGAGATGCCTTCGTCCAGCAGTGGACCTGAAATCGGCTGATGATGATGAAATTCAGAAAGTGTGCACAAGAACTCGGGCATAACCACCGCGTAGATTTGATATAGTGAAATGCTTCGAATGACTTCGCGTATACAGTATGACTTACAACAGGATGCGATAAAGCTTTTCATTTCAACGAAATCATTCTACAGCGGATAACCATGCCTCCAAGACTTCCAAAAGAGAGAGAAACCCCTTATGCAGCTTGTCCTTTTCTCCGCACACACACACACACACACACACACACACGCACGCACGCACGCACGCACGCACGCACGCACATACATACATACATACATACATACATACATACATACATACATACATACATACATACATACATACATACATACATACATACATACATACATACATACATACATACATACATACATACATACATACATACATACATACATACATACATACATACATACATACATACATACATACATACATACATACATACATACATACATACATACATACATACATACATACATTCTAGGAAGGCCAGTTATGAACCAAGAAAATGACTAACATATCAGTTCGCAACAGAGGAAAACCTGCGCTGTCGTGCAAAATCTCGTAACGTCTGAGTCGGGACGAACCAAGCCGAGGGCATTCTACGGGCCGCGAAGAACGGGGCGCAAGTAGGCTAAGTAAGAAAATGTGGCCTATGTAGGCTTGTCGTTCCGTCATTTTCGATTGATATGAACTCTACTGCACAAGTGCAAAGCATAGACACAGAATGAAACTACGGACTCATGCGTATATTGTTACTTCTTTCGCTACACATCATACCGATTAAGTATGAGGGAAAGGGCTGCGGTGCGATCAGGAGTGAAGTACAAGTGAATACCAGTCAGAAACTGCTAGCGCGTACTCTTCGAAAACGATAGGCATGTACAGGAGGCTGCAATCTCAACAACTCGGGGAAAAACACATGTCATTGTCCGCATAATTTTTTTAAGGTCCTGAGAACCGCACATCTTCCATCATGGGGTTTGCTCAAAGAAGGACGATTAATAGAAACTGTCCAGCTACAGTGCGCCCGGTGAACCTGAACGGGCGCATACAAGCTGCGCTTACATGGTCCCACAAAATGGCGTGTCGAGTGCACCTGTCGGGCTGAATAGCCGGTTGCCCGCTGCATTTCAACACTAGTGGGTTGGCTGGAGCAAGCGTCGAGCCCAGTTGGGTCAAGCGGCCTGCACAACCTTGGCTCGATGACTGGCCCAAGCTGATTTGGCAACATCAAGGTAAGGCTTGCTCAGCTCGACTTCAAACTCGATGCGCTCGTGTAAAGTTCACGCAGAGGAATCTACTGGCTGTCGTATGACAAAAAAAAATCGCCCGTGGCGTAATTTGCTTACCTCGCGTTTTCTGTCTTCGCAGAGAAGGAAACGAACGCTCGCTTGCTTGCTTGCCTGGTTCTTCTTCTTTGTCTGCTCGCGCGCACACGTCACGTTTTGCATATAACCCTACATTGAGTATGAACGTGGTTCACGTGGAGGCAAACAAAATTGACCAAAAAGAAAACAACTGTGTTTTCGAATGTCTAGACCTGTGGTGTTCAAAAAGACGTGATCTTTAAGAAGGAAATTTTAGGTGTTCGAATGACACCTCTCAGCCACTCTTTCACTCGTTTTTGTTTTTACGTTTTCAGACGTTCTTTCCTTCGGTATGTCCTATCACAATGACCGCTTACGAAATCGCCCTCTACTGGCTCTAACTTAGTTGCCACAATGAAAGCTTTTTGAGATTTATATCACTCGCACATATCAAAAATCTATCCTATTCTTGGCCAAACCATCTAAATGGGTAGATGCCAGTGGTCCTAAGACCGTCATTATCAGCAGCATCATCAACCGAGGGAACAGTTCTCATCGTTCACAGGCACCGACGCGCCACGCTTCTCGTCTC
Source organism: Dermacentor albipictus (assembly GCF_038994185.2). Taxonomy (NCBI): domain Eukaryota; kingdom Metazoa; phylum Arthropoda; class Arachnida; order Ixodida; family Ixodidae; genus Dermacentor; species Dermacentor albipictus. Next base: position 95,573,129 of record NC_091828.1, on the reverse strand, counting down.
GGAGGTCATGCGCGGACTTCTCGGCAGCACCGGTAGATGTCGCAGCGTGTCCAGAAAGAAGCGACAGCGAGGAGCACGGTGGCCGGATGAGGCGTTTTTCAGCGTCGAAACGCAACGGTGCGCCATGCATCTCGGAGGACACGCGGAAGCTTCGCCGTGGCAGCGCTAGATGGCATCACGCGTCCTTAGTGAAGCACGAAAGAGGAGTCCCGCTGCAGTACACGCCTCACACCCAACTCGTTTCGACGGTGGCAACACGACGTGGGGCTATATTGATTCAAAGCTAAACGCCTTACCGTCACCAATAATCGTGGCATGGGTTCTGCCAAATTTTAAGCCATGAAGTGGTTGCGAATGTTACGCAATAATATGCAAATTCTGATAAGGCGTTCGGGCGCTTTTGCACAAATTCAGCGTGACCGATCTTCTGCTACGCGGTGCTGTGCAAGATACGTGCGTATGTGGAGAGCTGTGGACGTCAGGCCCATTATTGTGCTAGGATCGGCAGGGCGTCACGGTTGCTTACTGGCCTTGATGTTGCACTGCTAAGCATCAGGCTGTGAGACGGAATCCCGGCCACGGTGGCCGCATTTGGATGGGGGCGAAGTGCGAAAACACCCGCGTGCTTAGATTTAGGAGCACGTTAAAGAAGAGCCCCAGGTGGTCCAAATTGCCGGAGTCCGCCACTACAGCGTGCCCCATAATCAGATCGTGATTTTGGCACGTTAAATCCCATATTTTAATGAAATTCTAAATTAAGTTTGCAGTGTTTATGCTATTATTAGCAAACTTCACCCAGTTTGTGGTATGTATGCGTGCTTGCCCTCGGCTAAGCTCTTTCCCGCCAATTTGGGTCACTGGCTAGTCCAATGTCTACACCATCGGATGGCTGTGCAGAAAGAATCACGTGTTGAAAACCAACCGTTGCCCTTATGAAAATGACTGTTGAAATGTTGTTGGCATATTGTTGACGAACTGTTGACTCAATAGCCTTTCAACAATACCTCAACAATTATTGAAACCACAGAGCACTAATTCAACAGTAAAGTTGTTGGGCAGTTCACAACAAAAAAGTCGTTGACTAAATTCTGTTGGTATAGTGTTGAATAGTATTGAGTATTATTGAGCCAATGTTGAGTAGTTTTCAACAATAAAGTCGTTGACTAAATTCTCTTGATATATTGTTGAATAGTATTGAGTATTATTGAGCCATTGTTGAGTAGTTTCCAACAATAAAGTCGTTGACTATATTCTGTTGATATATTGTTGAATAGTATTGAGTATTATTGAGCTAATGTTGAGTAGTTTTCAACAATAAAGTCGTTGACTAAATTCTCTTGACGTATTGTTGAAAAGTATTGAGTATTGAACCATTGTTGAGTAGTTTCCAACAATAAAGTCGTTGACTAAATGCTGTTAACTTATTGTTGAATAACACTGAGTCACGAGCAATATTGAGTTTCGAAGTACATGTGAAAAACACACGCACATATGTATGTGTGCGTCTTTTGCACATATATGTTGCTTTACTGATCACTTGATCACCATTGCATATATACAGGGTGTTGTTTCACGTTACTTGAACCATAGACGTATATACACGGGTTTCAGCTAACTTTACTCAGAGTTTAAAAATATGCCGATGCACCATAAGACGATGCGACCAAATGCATGTTGCTCACTCTTGTACGTGTCACGCTATTCTTGTATTTTTCCTAAGTAGCTAACTAGTCAAGAAAATTAGCCATTCTGAATGAACAAAGTTAGGCGAAAAATTCCAATTAGAAAGTTCTAGAGCACTTTGCAAAACGTCCGATTAGGCAATTTCTAACTTTCTATCTATTAAGTGTTAGTGTTTTTCAGCTTACTGCGGATGCCCGAGAAATACAAAAAAATATCACCTGACATACCCGCTTGCGCGCCGTGCGTGCAGCGCTCCCAAACGAGCATACCATCGAGCAGGGTGTGTTGCCGCTTAAAAGGCGACAGGGCAGTGACGTAGGCGTTGGCTGTGGTATTGATCGCCAGCGACGTGCTTCCCTCGCTGCGGTTCATGATGGCGATAAGCAGACGGGTGTTCACACCGGTTAAATGGTATGTTTTCGTTTGTGCGCAGAAGGCTTAGGAGCCGTGCAATCACGACTCGCAGGCGGGCATGTCACGTGGTGCTTTTTGTATTTTGCGAGCATCCGCAGTAAGCTGGAAAACACTAATACTTATCAGATAAAAAGACAGAAACTGTTTATTCGGACGTGTTGCCAACTGCTCTGCAACTTTCTAATTGGAATTTCTTCGCAACTTCCTTGCTTCAGAAGTTGGTTAATTATCCTTGACTAATTAGCCAATTAAGCAATATATAGAAATAGCGCGACACGCTACATACCAAAGGGAGCAACATGCATTTAGTCGCGTCGTCATAGAGGGCATAGAGTTTACACTCGGCCTAAAGTTAGCAGAAACACCCTGCATATATATATATATATATATATATATATATATATATATATATATATATATATATATATAGTTTGAGAAGACAAACGTCGCTACAAGCAGTGATAAACAACCGATGATTGGACGCATCCTGCATTTCTATCGGCGTCCATTATAAGGGGCCAGTGCCCTGGCTGAGTGTTAGGAAACGGCATTGCATGCCTCCATGTTAAATATGGTCAAGGTGGCGGGGTACGTTAACAAAATTCAAGTCTGGGGTTTGACGGGCCAAAACCACGCTTTGATTATGAGCCGCACCGTAGTAAGAAACTCCATATTTATTTTGACCATCTGGGGTCCTTTAACCTGCACCAAATTTGGTGCAGGTTAAACGCACAGTATACGCGGGCGTTTTTGCATTTCAGCCCCATCGAAATGCAGCCGCCGCCGCCGGCATTAGATTCCAAGCACTCGGGTTAGTAGCGCAACACCTCAGAAGCTATGCCACCACGGCGGGTGCGGCGGAGAAAGGAGTGAACATCGTTTTTACAGAGTAATTTAGCTTAGATGTTACCCGTTAGCGCGCTACAGAACGAAACGAAAAGCTTGGCGGATATGTACAACATGGTGCTCATATTTCACATGGAGGCCAAATTCTTCTCTGTGACCTAGACGGGGTGCTGGCGAATGTGTTGGGAATCTGCTCGGCCACCAAGCACAACCTGCGCTGCTATACGTTCTCGGTGACAACTCGCACAGCGCAGAAGCACACGCACAAATGTTTAAAGAATGGGACGACAGACCGCCTGCAGTTTGCCATGACGTCGAAATAAGAAGCACAAACAGCGACGTTTCTGTACTTTTGTGGTCAATAGTTCAGTTCGCATGGTTGCGGCACGCATTACTTTTTTTTTTAAAATACAAACGACGAAAACTGTGCGCGGAAACATTAGCACGGCGTTTGCGACGTTTGAATTTGGCGCCTTTTCCCGCGCATGCCATTAGCTCCGGCCGGTGCACTGCGTTACTGCGCCAAAGAAAGTAGTTCATCAAAGAAGTGAAGCAAAAAACTTTTATACACTTCCAAAGCGCTACAATTTTTCTGTAATAACATGACATCACAGAATTTGTTATCAAATGGTACAATTTATGATAATATAAGCGTGTATTTGTATGAGTGTACATGTATGATTGCGCGTTTGCGCTGTTGAGGCTTGTAGCATTCCGGCGTGATCGTGCATGCCGGTTGTGTGAAAACTTCCTGCGTTTTCTGCGTTCTTTGTGTGCTTCGCTGTGACATCTTTGGAATGTTCCTGCGTGTTGCTCGCTTTTTATGGGCTTGTTGCCTCGAAGATCGCCATGATCGCCTCCGACTCAGCGACATCAAAGGTGAGTTAGTGTTTCGAATTCCCCTTGTTCGTCCGCGCGCGCGGACGAAGGGTAATTTCAGCGCCTGTGCGTGTTTTCCGTGCGCCTCTTTTATAATTTTCATTCCTAGCACTATCCTTCCGTTGCCAGAATTGGTTGTACCGCACTAGATTCGTGGTATATAACATGGAGCTTTGTCCTGGTTTAACTTTACACTCCGCTTGTGGTGACGTAAGGCAGCTATGTGGTGCCAGTTAAAACAGGGCATGTTGTACATACGCCATGATTTCTGATACGGTATTCGAGCACCGATTGAGTTAGCCTTATTAATGAGCGCAAAACAATGCGACGTGAAACCATCCGATCTGTACTGTAATCGGAAGATATTTCGTTTGCGCCACGCTAGTACAAGACGTGGGAGCGAGCTTGTAGCGGCGTGGGGCGGTGGGATCGGCGAAAGTGTATTCTGTTGCGCTGAATTCCCTTCAGGAACGAGTGACTAGGCTGCTATCTGACACGCCGTGCGGCCGATGTTCGCGCGATCGGAAAACACAGAGGAGGCTGTCGCGCAATAATAATAAAGAATTTGAAGGGTGTACATGTGATTCTATGCGATACGTGAGATACAATAGAGGGGGATGCCACAGAGTGCTGCGAAATCATCGAGTTATACGCCTTGCTAACCGCGTGTGTTTTGTTTTCCACCAGTTCGCGCGCATTCAGCTTTCTTTTTTCATCTTCGTTCGACGCCATCGAGTGCTTCGCCCCAAACGGCTTCGCGTAGGCGCTCTTAGCATTCACGGAAAGGCAGATTTCATGTCACTCCAGGTCCTACAACATTCAAAATAACGTAATTTCGTGAAATTGCAGCTTTTCGCACTTCAGTAAGTGATTGATTTAACAAAATTTTAAAATCAGTAGAGGAACGAGATGCCTGGCATATCTGCTTTGTCGTCCCACTGGGTTTCGAGGCGGCATGTATACGTTATCGGCAACATAAACATCAATAATTAGCATTGTTTCTTGTGACCATAGAAGTAGCTAGTTATGTCGAAAAGCTATTTTTGCTTTGAATCCGAGCACTAAATAGTGAACAGATTGAAAGGGGAGCGCATAGTTGTGAACTAAATGACAGCGCTTTGCCACAAGCTTGGAATAATGCATTGTCGAAAGAGCAGTTCTGTGAAATTCTTTCTTTGAGAGTAAGCAAAACTTCAGTAGCATCAGGTAGACGGGGAGTAAAAGAATGCAACACTGTGGTTTTATATGAAGGAGCATCCTTTAATATGTGGCCATAACAGTTCAGTAGATGCATGGAAATAATTTTTAAAATAATAGAGGAATGTGAAATAAATTATTTGACAAGCTCACACTGCCATTGGCAAGAGCGGCCACACTTTAGTGTATTCAATGACTAGTCATTTGTATCCGTCTATTTATGTCAGCCTAATGGTCCATGTAGCTCTTTTGATTGTTGATTTTGCTGCATTGTGGCTTCACATTTTAATACTGACATCTTTTTTCAGATTCAAAATGAGCTGAGAGACACCCAAGCTGGAATGCTAAAGGTGAATTCTTTGGCCATCCATTCTGTAACGTCACCATGATCAAATACAGTGATGCCGTGAAAATGTATTGCAGGAAGCAGAAAAAACAACATTGCTGATGCAACTGCAAGGCATTTGCTCCAGTGATCAATTGGTGCAGAGTGCCTTCATTAGGAGACATGGTGCCTTTAAGCACTCAGCTGAAAGACTGCAACTGCACCGGGACTGGGAGTGAATTTCAGTGTCACTTGTGAACATATTAAAGATAGAATGTGCCTTCTTCAGGGTATATGCCTGATATGGGAGGGGTGTTCAGAAACAGTGTGGACATTAGTGGTCTACGTGAGTGCACATCTTCCTAGTTTTACCTATGTCATGCAGCAGTGCACTGCTAGAGATATCAAACCAGAGCAGCAGCACCCTTTGAGAAAGTTGGCTGAAGAACGAGCAGTGATCAAAGCTTTCTGCATTTCAAGGGCCAAATTCCAGAAAGATTGATGCCGAGCTGGACGGTGTGAAGTGCCGGTCACCACATACTGTAGCCAGCATGGCATGAATCTCCTTGGCATTATGCCTCGTTAGGATACAGAAATTGCATCACTGCTCATAAAAAAAAAATTGGAAATTGGGAGGTTGAGGGGAAGTGGCAGGGCTCCCCTCTGGAGTAGCCAGTGCATGCCTATTGCTATACTGATAATCCTACCTTAATGAGAACCTGTGATGCATGTTAACCTATTACGCAGCTAAGTGCGTTCCTTGTTTTGTATTAAGGGGACACTAATGACACCTTAAATGAATTTAAAATAAAGCATCGTTTTAAATATCTACTTCTGTAAATTTCTTGGTAATTGCTTGATTATTAGAGAAAATAAAGCTCAGCGTTCAATTTTCTGAGTATCGCCCCAAAATCTTCGTGCTGACATCTCATTGTCACATCGTGGATTTCAAGTATTTTTACAAACTTGGGTTGTATTGTTTCAGTAAAAGTTCCTGACGGTTCTTATTTTAAGTTTTTGGAATACAATGAAGAACATCTTTATTTGTAAAAAAAAATTGCTGCACCTGAACAGACATCAAAATCCATGACGTCACAGCAAGCAGGTGTGGTAACATCAAGGCAGCACTGCCGCCAATCTTTCCTCTTGCTGCTTTTACAATTTACTCACCCTCTTGTCATGGTACGAGTGAATCTCTTGAATTGTAGGAAGGTCATTTACAGATACATCTAAAATAATTTTTCTCTTTAGTGCTTTCTTGCCATAGTTGCTTAGGGGTGTTGGCACAGCGCCGCTAAGCACGAGGTCACATGATCAAACAACCGCATTTTGATGGAGGTGAAATACAAAACTGCCCATGTACCTTGCAGCCTGATTTGGTAAAAATTAATCCAGAGTTCCCCACTATGGCGTGCTTAAAGCCTGTTTCACATGCAAGCGAAAATGCTTGCAAATCCTGCCGCCGCGCCGCAGAAATCAGTTTCAACGGTGGGAGCGGCAAGGTTCGGGCAAGTTGGAATTTCATCGCAGCGGCAGAGCGGCAGCACTGCTTCCGAACGACCCACCTCGACACGTGACCAGCGGAGGATTAGTGCTGGAAAGCCTGCGCATAGGATGATGTTTATTTACTTGGTACACGTGGTACAGGCAACATGCCAAGAGAGCTTTTCAACGAATTGTTAAATTGCTAAGCGCAGGATATGTATTTATAAAATAAAAATTTGAGAGGCAGAGACAAAGCTATGTTTATGTTGGTAGTCGCAAACTACCGAAACTGGCTGAAAGTCCTGTGTTTTATGCCAGCAACATTGCTATTCGCAGCAGCGGAAAATGCGCGGCGGCAATGCATATGAAACGAAACTTTGCGATAAGCTTTGCAGCGCCGCGTCGCTGTTCGCTCCATTCGCTGAATCGCTTGCATGTGAAACAAGCTTAAACATCAGATTGTCGTTTTGGCACTTAAAACGCTAAAATTTAATTAATTTAATTTTACTTTAGTGCTCCTTTAAGCGGTAGAATTCATGATCTCTGCAAAAACTCATGCTCAAAGTATTTTCCGTAAAGATTAAATAAACAGTAGATATAAGTGTCTATTTATATTTTGAATTCTGTGATACGTGATTACTATTAGTGGCACGAGACAGAATTGTAATACAATGTGTGACGGCACGATGATGCACATCGAGGAAATGACCGAGTCTCCCTAGAGGTCCTTGACATGGACATCAACTGACTGTCCACAAACTTCTGAGTTCACTCCGTGATCTTGTGCAGCCTGTGCTTTGCGAGTAGATTAATTTAATTGAGGTTTAATTTAATTAATTTAATTTACTGTCCTTGCGGCTTATGTACATTTCATACAGTGGAGTGGAATCTCGCATTACTTCTGGAGCACAGCAAGCGAACGTGATGTGTAGCGGTAATCTTAGTAATGATCGACAATCATGTCCCACTTCGAGCTCCTAATGCTGCTTGCCAACACAAGCAGCAGCATCTGCTCAAGATAGCGTGAAAGAGATTCATTGAAAAGTGGCATATGCCCAGGGTCACATACCCAGTCACCCAACCTGTTCCAACGGTTGGTATTGAACTCTTCCCTCAACATAGCAGCCCAATCTCCCCATTAGACCATGGCTACATATTCACACAAATGGATGGGACAATCGAGACAAACACCTGAAAATATGAAGTATCCCAAGAATGGTAATCACAATAAATAGTACTAGATGTGCATTAGCGCAAGCTCTTGGGCCAGTTGGTGCATGATGAACTTGAAAAAGGGGGGTACCAGCAAAACAAAGGGCGCGCACACATGGAAAAGGCGTTAGACAGGGACGAACGCTGGTCCGTCCCAATGTCCGTCCATGTCTAATGCCGTTTCCTTGTGTGCGTGTCATTTGTGTTTCGCTGGTGCTCCCCTTTTTCAAGTACTAGATGTTTGGATACGTTGGTTTATTTTTCTTGTTTGTGCTGGATTGTTTTTCTGAAACATGGGGCATCCAGACAGCATCAGAAGCTTGTAAGAAGTCAAGTTTAGCATTTTAGATTTGCAACAGGTACTTTTGTAATTGATTTGCAGTAGGGCTGTTGTGTGAATGTACTTGAAAGGCTTAAAACTGTTTTGCTAACATTTACTTAAACATGCAGGTAAACATACGCTGTAAGAGTGCACATTGAGAAGGTTATCCTGGCCCAGCTTACTATGGCCTGCCATGGTGGACCAGGAAAGTTTGCAAGGGCCTTGCTTCACCATGTGTTCACAGAGGAGGAGCTCATGGGCCATTTGGGCTTTGGAAATAACACCAAGGGGCAACAGAGGCTCTTGGCCCCATCAGGGTCAGTGCTGTTATAGGCAAGTACCATATACCCTTTCCGTTTGCATTTTTACATTCACATTTCTTTTCTAAATTTATGAACTTGCCATTGGCATAACAAACGACTTTCATGTAGCCTGTGTGTGCAGTTGTGTGCTACAATAGCCTACCATTTGGAATGACTGTTCATATGATCTTGAGTGCCTAATGCCGCCATACTCAAATGCTTCCAAATTTAAAAGCTGCCTTCACTGCCGAAAGTTTTTAGCATCTCCACCAAATAAAATGAGCTGCATTTGTGCATTAGCAGTGCTACTTGGCTGTCATTGCAAGGAATAGTTGTCTGTGAAGCACGCTCCAAATCTGTTGGCATGGAGGACATGGTTAAGTAGCCTGAAAGTGTTAATACACGAATTGCGGAGAAGCTATGCTCAAGTGTGGTTACTGCTCAGCTCGAGCAGGAGCACATTCACCAAATTGCAGAAATCAAAACAAAACAGCTCTCCATGTTCTGAGATGTGAAACAGTAGTTTCACCAATTTTAACAGACCACATCAAATCAAAGTTGCTCCTATCTTGAAGCAGGTCCATGTGATCCGAGACAGCAACCTTTCAGCGGAGGGAACCTGAGTGTTGTGGCAATTTTCTTTTGGTAGTTTCAATCAAAGAAACAACAGGGACCGAGTTGCCAGCTTCACAGTCAACAGTACTATGTTTAGTGGATGCTTACTTATTCTAAGCACCTAACCTATGACTCGTATTTATTAACATGCACTGTATCACTTTGTATTCTAAGATAAGAAAAAAATATTTATGTGGCTTTTCCTCATATACTTCAATAAATGGAGAATAGGCTCTTGGGGCCTAATGTATAAAGCTTCTTACAGACCATCGGACATGTCCACTACTCCCATTCTGAAATTGTTAGAATTGTTTCCTGCTTCCTTACTTCACCTACCTGTTAACATGGTTATGAACCATTGCCAAGTAGATTATGGGCTTAAATTTATCAAAAAGATGAATGGGCTTTTCTGTCGCTCTTGTTTAGCCCGTTGAGGATCACATTTTGGGGAGAAATATGCCTCTAATTTAGGAGTTATATATCTTTTGTAGTGTGCACATACTCAAAACTTTCGACTGAATAGTGTCCTATTCAATTTAGTCTTTGAATGGTCACTATTTGTAAATGTGAGTATTATTCTAATATTTCGAAACGCCAATAAAACATGAGATTTGAGCCAAAGTACGGTAAATTTTCACCTCCAATAACATAGTATAGACGTAAAACGTAAGAACTTGTAAGAATAGCAGACCAGGCTACGTTACTAAAGTAGCTGTACTTTAGAGGCTGTACAGCAATCATTCATGCTTACTGAAGAGTCCTGTACATGTGAAGAAACTTTTTGCTGCTCCATTTGTGCCTTTAATAAACAGCTCTTCAAAACATAACAATGACAGGAACTTGCTAATTTTAAGAATACTAGTATGTGAACCACATCTTACATTAATTGTGATATCAGCTGTTCATTATTCAGAAGCTATCCAATATTTGATTTGCTTCTGGCATTATTCGGTTCAGTCTCAAAAATCACTTTTCGCGCATCCTTAATATTGTTATTGCAGATTTAAGTTCTTCAGGGCGACTTTCCGAGAAAATAAACTGGTAAATAATTTTTTAAAATAACAATAAAGTGGCAATACCATTTCAGTATTTGCAGTTTTACATGTTTTATTGTTTTATGCAGGATAAAGCAGCATAATTTTTTCTGTAATGAAACTTACGGAAACTTGTGGCAGCACTCCCAAATTAGTGCAATGACAGACACCAAGGAGCTAAGTGAAAAATCAGTTTGGGAGAAACCCAAGGAGCGACAGCACTATAAGAATATTTTCTAGAAGTCTCAGAAGGTTGCAGCACCTCCAGTGGGAGGCTAGGCAACACTTTGTTCTGAAAAGGCAAATTTTTTCAGAACGTTCCATCCCAGTGACAGATGTATGGCAGTGAACCCTAAAAGGGTTAAAGAAGTCAGTCCTATGGCATATGGCTCTTAAAAGACAGCATTTCTTCGGATCTGTCACATTCTGCATGTGTCATGCTAAGCAGTTTGGCGCACAACTACACGGAATCCTCATTGTAACAGTAATTCAGTCGTTGAGGAAGAAAACATACTTCGCTGTAAGCAGTGTCTTCTTTAATGTGGAAAGTCCTAAGTCATTGTAAGGCGAGAAGTACGTTCCGATTGCATGTGAACTCAGGAAACCTAACATCAAATGAAGCTACACTCAATTATAGTGACATGACACTATTGTATTTAGAGCATGGAAAAGCACAGTGAAGTGCTGCACATTTTAATTATGAAATTTACAAGAAATAATTTTAGTTGTCAGTTCAGGTTTATTTATGAACGACATGAATTTTTTTCACCATTTTGTTTATCAGCAAGCAAAGTTCACATCTTTGACATTGAAGATATTCATAAAGTTATATTGCTACAGTGTTTTGTTCCTCTTTGCCCTTTCCTGCATTTGACACTTAGTGGAGTCCTGTGCCACACTAAATAAATTTAAATGGTCATGCTGTAAAGCTGTACCCATGAAAAATTGGAATAAAGCAACACAAATACATAAATCAATTTCATTGTAACAAGGGCATATTGCATGCCATTCTCTTGCATGTGGAAGTTGCTTTTTAAAACTTATTCTGGCTTGTTTTTGCAGGCTTCACGTGTCGCAAATTTCCTGGTACCAACATGCCCTATGTAAAGAACTCTGGCCTCGCTTCTCGCATGGGACCCTGCCCCTGAAGCAACTGCCCCTGCCCCTTCACCTCTGAAGAGCCCAAGTTGGACAGCTCAAACCAAAACACAAGTCTTGTGCTTTTGTAACTCTCGACATTTTTATGTTTTATGTTAGTCTCCTGAAGGGCCCAATTTGGATTTCTCAAATGAGCATACAAATGTTGTGCCTTCCTATGCCCTGACATTTTTATGTTAATTTTATTTATGTTAATTATGCTAGTCTCCTGAGAAGCCCACATTGGATTGCTCAATCCAGAATACAAGTGCTGTGCTTTGTTATAGTTCACTACATTTTTATGTTAGTTTTTGATATGGTTCCAGTAAGGATAGTGTTTCCTTATTAATATATTTTTTAAGTAGCTTAAGTCATTTCATGCCAAACCACCCAACAATTTTCTCAAGAACTGTTCCATTATGGCAAACCATTTCAAGTTTGCTTGATTTTGAGTAGGTACAACGAGAAAATTTTTGAGAAAATTTGCTTTCATACATACTCTTAAGTAATTCCAGGGCAACCAACCAGCGTTTTTTTGGCCATCACAGATATAGTTGAAGCTCCGAACTCTTGCTCCCCATTTATTTTCCTTCACAAAAATTTTTTTGAATTTTGGCAAAAATTTATTGTTCTTGTCCAGCTAAGCTAGAAGCCACTGATACACGTTTCTTCTGAAAGGGAAATTGTATGATCCAGATATTCAGGTGGTGTTCATGTCAAGAGACTGAAGTGGTGTGACTGCCAAAATTTGCAGTTTGAATTTTCTTCTAACGTAGGGAAATACAGAAGGCACAAAATGAATATAAAATCAGACTGCTTGACTTGGGATAGCAGCAAAATATTTCAAGCCTTGGAGGTTCAGTTGATCAGCTAAAAAAACTGTAACGTTGAAATTTTTTGCAAGCTTCGTGTTGAAGGTAAAAAATTAGCTTTGGTGGTTGGCACAAAAGTATGTCACCCATCATTACACAGCCGTACATGTCTGCTATGCATGTGACATGAAACAAAAAGTGATTATTCTTTAAGTGCAATAAGGTATTTTTTATAATGTTCCTTTGTGGATCACACATACAGCATAAATATAGCATAAATATATGAAGCCATGTCATCTAGCAAGGAAAGGTTGTTAATATATTACCCACAAGAACTACTCAACAAACTGACTTGCCTTTTTTATCATTACGAAGGCAGGTGACGTCAAGCGCTGCTGCTGCAGTCTCAGCTCGTATTTTTTTAACATGAACGCAAAAAGTGGTTGCCAATGGTGTCTGACCACATCAGACTGAACATGGCACATATGACTTTTATAGATGAGCATGTTCCAGCTCTGAAACAGTGGTAGCAAACAACACCACAAGAATTTGTTCATACTCATGTAGGTTTTCAGTCTTAATTATGAAGGTGTTTTCTACTTGCATCATCATTGGGCTTCAGGGAGCAGGGCACAAAGTGTCCTGCTCCCTCTATGTTGCATTGCAATGCGACATGCCCTTTAGGATGCTTTGTATGAACAATATCAGTGCTCTTTATAGATTTACTGTCTACATAATAGCTGATATTTCTTTTTCTAAACTGCATGAAACATCTTTTAGCACTGCAGGATTCCCTCACATATTTATTACGTATGAGGTCTGTTAGAAAAGTATTCGACCTTTTTTTGCGAACACCTGATGAATATGAAACAAGCGCGTTTTCATCAGCCGCCCTTGAACCTTTGTGTGCATGCATGAATTTTTTCCCACCTGCCAATAGCGTGAATTGCTGGGACGCAGCGTTTGAATGAGGTAGTACGGTGCTTTCGTCGGTTTTTTATCGCAAGGAAAATGGCAGAGCGACTGGAGCAGTGCTACTGCATCAAATTTTGACAGAAACTGGGCGACAGCCAAGTGGAAACCATCTGGAAGATTCAGAGTGCTTTCGGTGACTGTGCTATGAGCAGCACACAGATTATGGAGTGGTACAACCAGTTTAAAGACGGCCACACATCGGTGGAGAGCGAGCCACGCTCCAGTCGGCCATCAACATGCCGAAATGACCAGGTCATTGCCGAAGTGAACCCCGTGGTGATGCGGGACCGTCATGTAACTATCCAAGAAATTGCGGAAGAGGTGGGCATCAGCACATTTTATCCACATTCCATTATCACCGAAGATTTGGCCATGAAGAGAGTTGCGCCAAAATTCGTTCACAAGCTGCTCATGGTGGAGCAAAAGCAACTTTGTGTCGCGCAGACATCCTGGATTCCACAAACAGTGACCCCAACTTCATGAACACCATAATCACTTGTGACAAGTCTTGGGTGTATGTTTACGACCTGGAAACCAAATCCCAGTCGTTACAGTGGAAGCATTCCACGTCACCAACCAAAGACTGCTAAGTGTGCGGCAACGTCAAAGTGTTGCTGACTGCTTTCTTTGACTCCCGCAGTGTGGTACACCACGGATACACACCACAGGGTCAAACAATCACTAAAGACTACTACAGGGATGTCCTCCATGGCCTATGTGATGCTGTATGGAGCAAGATACCGAAGTTGTCAACAGGAAATTGGCACGTCCTTCAAGACAATGTTTTTCTCGCACTTGATTCAGACTTTTTTGGCGAAAAACCAGACTCCTGTAGTTCGACAGGCTCCTTGCTCTCCTGATATGGCGGCCTGCAACTTCTGGCCGTTTCCCAAAATCAAGGGGCCATTGAAACAAGCTTGATTTCAGACAAGAGAAGACATTATGGCTGCAACGACAGCTGAGCTAAAGTCCATTTGGAAAGAAGCCTTCTCGGAATGCTTCTAACAACGGCAGCACCGCTGGGAGAAGTGGCTGGATTCCCAAGGAGACTACTTTGAGGGTGATTAGGTTTCCAACACTTCAGTTATGCCAGCTTTTTTTTCTTCAGCCAAAGGTCGGATACTCTTCTAACAGACCTCGTATTGATATTTTATGTGCAATGGCTGTATGGTTTACCTGGCCCACACCAAACACAAGCCTCGTTGCATTAGAGCATGTGTCCCTTAGCAATAAAATGCAGACCCTAACACCGCTTATCTCATCTGTGCATACGAAGCCAGCTTTGTCGTCTGCATTCCCGGCCAGCAAGCTGTGCGCACATCAGAGAAAAGTCGGTGCTGACAAAATTTCAAAAAGGAATTTCTCGCTTTTAAAAATGACTTTTTTAACTTCACACATGCATAGCAGACATGTAGAGCTATCCAATAATGTATCACATTTTTTCGCCAACTACGAAAGCTGTTTTTTCCTTGAACATGAAGCTTCTTGCAAAAGATTATAATTTTTTTTTACAGGCGATCAGCTGAACCTTCAGAGCTTCATATATTTTTCTGCTATACTATGTCACTTGGGCTACCATTCTGTATTTAATTTCTGTCCTGTGAATTTTTTCTTACGAAAAAAAAACTAACGGATTGCAATTTGACTCATTTTTGCCGGTGCCAAAAGCAATTGAAGTATGCAAATATTTGAAAAATTGACTATTTTGGCAGTTGCATCACTTCACCATATTTCCACGCACACCATTTGAAGGCCTCGATCAATACAATGTGCATTTGAAAAAAAAGTATTTGAAGCATTTGAAAAAAAAATGAAAAGCTAGAGGACATTTGATGCCTCTAGCTCAGCTGAACAGGAAAACTAAACTGTCACCTAAAATGCTACAAAATATCTGGCAGAAATAAATAAAAGTGGGTAACAAGCTTTGAACTCTAGTAAACATATGGCAATGTTTCAGATTTATGTGCGGTGTGAAAAAAATGCTTGTCGATTCGGCATGGAATTGCATACCTGCAAGTGCATCTGTGCCATTTCCAGAGTTCAGTAAGAACGGCATTTTACATAACTTTGTAAAAATGGTTTATTGCTATCTAAAATACATGAGTAAAATTAATAGGTATAAGTCGGCTTAAATTTAATATGCAACAAAACATCTCCAGTAATGGCAATGATGTGCCTTTCATGTTTGCATAAAACCATATCTTCTGAATTCTTTCGTTATTTTTTGTGGCAGCGAATAAAATTGAAATGGAACTCGCACAAGGAGTAACTTTGCTGTATTCCAGCACATCACTAATAGCTGTCTTTGTTTCATATGAAAATCTGAAGCAGTCAATATGAATAAGTCGCTTGATATGGAATTACCTGCGCAGCAATGTTATCATGGCAGAAAACACAACTGGATCATGCAACAGCAATGCGGCATAATAAACTGCTCCCATAGGCATCACTTATTGTGATTGCCATGTTTCAAAAGTATGTAAGGTTTACTGAAATTGGCACACACCATTCAACCAACAAATAAGGATTGTACAGCGATCCTTTTTCAGTTTTACAGATATTTAAGTTGTCTGCCAGGTAGCATAATTCTTGTTCTTGAGCTGGATTATTCAGAGGTGGACATTACTAGCACAAGAAATGGAAACATTAAACTGATTGTCATAAATTTATTAATTCACTTATAACATCACAGCACATATTTCAGTTTGCAAATTGTAGCCAGTGAGTTTGCAAGACATTCACTTGAAATTCATTTCCAGGATGACACCAGTTTCGATATTTTTCCATAAATGTGAGAGAAATACAAGGGCATTCCGGTTACTTTTGTACTTCGATGCATAGCAGTGCATTTCTACAGCCAGTTTGATGGCATGTGTCTCGTTACTAGTGTCATTCTGGAAATTCATTCTAAGTGCATACACCTTGTAAAATTACCGGCTACAATTCGTAAAAACTTTATTAGGAACTGAGTTTTTGTTAATCAGCTGACTATGGTGTCTTGTTTCTCATGCAAGTAATGTTTGGCACTCTGTATCTAGAATTATGTTAGCTGCAACAGTCAGTCTTCAATAAGTTCCATGAAACTTAAAGATAACCACCCTGCATATCAGGTCTCAGTTGAGTGCTGTGGGCACAAGCAAATTGTGCCATGGTTATAGTACCACTGGCTACCTAATAGAGAAAGCAAGTACCTTTTTTGAGTGTTCTTATTTACAGTCATGTCAGTCTGCTTGTACATTTATTTATTTAGGCATTTATTTTTTAAAATTTATTTCTTTTGGGAAATGTGTTTTACTTGAGAGCCACACTGACTACATCTTCAGTATTCAATTTTGTTATGGTGTCAAGCTGCAGGAAGTTTGTACTGTGCGATAGTTTTTAAGAAGTTTCTGATCTCAAACTACAAAGGGTTGTACATTTACAGAGATGTTTGGTTACAAATAAACAGTTCACCTAGAAAAATGGTTTTTGTCTGCATCAGTTCAGCACTCTTGATTTTTCGGAGGACCATTCACTCTGACAATTGAAAAAAGTGGCATAACAGTACTGCTAGCAGTTTTACAATATGGTTTATTACAGGCAATCTAGGAGCATGCTTTTGAGCCCAGGGTGACAGAGGTCTGCGGTACAAAATGCCTGTATTTAAATTTTATCCTTATCCTCTCACAGCAGACATGCCACCGTGACATCAAAGGTAATTATATGCAACATAGCTCAGCAGTATTTTAAGGTAAGTGCAGGTTTAGACTGCTAAATACCCAGTGGGGCATAAAGGGCTTTCAACGTAATTTGTGTTGATGTTCAACAGATCTGCAACAATGCTTCCATGGGCTTTCAATATTGACGAACTACACATTTCAACAATACCTCCATGGGCTTTCAATTTTGAGGCTCAACACATCTGCAACAATGCTTCAATGGGCTGTCAACATTGACAAACAACACATTTCAACAATACCTCAATGGGCTTTCAATTTTGAGGCTCAACACATTTGCAACAATGCTTCAATGGGCTGTCAACATTGACAAACAACACATTTCAACAATACCTCAATGGGCTTTCAATTTTGAGCTTCAACAATGCTTCAATGGGCTTTCAACATTGACAAACTACACATTTCAACAATACCTCAATGGGCTTTCAACATTGACAAACAACACATCTTCAACACTGCTTCAATGGGCTTTCAAGAGTGAAATACACCATAGTTTCAACGATATGCCAACGATCTTTCAAATTGAGAGGCCACAATGATGTTTCGACAAAATGTCGCGGGCCAATTATCAACACTTGTCAACAATTTCCTCAATGATGTTTCAACAGTTCGCCAATGATCTTTCAAGGTCATTTGTTGACGTTGACCAATGATATTTCAATAACCTTTCAACAATTTTTTTTGTAAGGGCATGCACCAACTTGAGTCATTACGTGACACCACCTACGCGGCAGTCCTCAATGAACCTATATGATGTCAACTTGTGTCACTGGGTACGTACCACAGCGTGTAGGCGGCATTTAAATTAACCTCCTTCACGCCAACTTCGTCGTCTGTGTTCACACGACACGCGGCCGTTCAGACCGAGGGCGCTAGCGTGTTCTGTCGCGTGCGCGCAGGCTCATAAGCCGCGTTTACACGAAGGCGACGGAATGCGGCAGTATAGCACATCACATCTCCCAGTGCATAACGAGTAATGCGGTGGGCCAGCGTTTACGTTTAACGCAGACCCCTGATGCGATGGCTGCGGTACACGGTCTCGCACATGGACGGCACAGTAGGCCGTCTGGCGTCGTCATCGCGGTCGCCACGTTCTCACCGATCTTGCTGTCCCGAAGTACATCCGCAGCGAATTCCTATCCGTAAGTCCTAACGCGATCCGATCCCGTCTACATGAAGTCCCCAAGTCGATTTACTGGTCTCAGTATACTCCTTTCTGGCGCATTACTGTAACTTGCTTTCGTAGTGCATTAGCTCCGTTCAAAAGGATTTCAGGCGCTAGAAAGTTAATGTGATGCGATGCGCCAGTTGTCCCGTTCATGTAGACGCAGCTTGAGGCAGGCGGCGTGCGATTGTTCGCCGTATTATCAATTTACTACGAACGCACTGCTCCGTGAGCACTCACCATAAACCGCCATTGCAGTCACCTCGGTGTCACATCAAAGAAAACCTGCGCACGCGCACTGATGCCTAAAGACCTCACCTCGTGTTAGCTGCTACAGTTCCTGGGTGTATCAAGCCGGCGTTAGAGTAACCCGCTTAATAGAGCATACCGCCGTCGCAGGAATGCCAGTCTCCTGTTTGGCTACCACATTTAAGGTGTCCATTCCTGAAACAACTTGACCATTATTAACCTACTCAGGTGTTGGTAAACTCATGCATTGCGGAAAAGCAATTTGGCGCTTCTTGTTAGCTCCAGCTGTTCATGAGAGAAACCAAAGCTCTTTTTTTTTCTTGAAGAGCAAACAGTTTGCTTCAGTCGATGCAATTAATTTGGCTGAGGATGGGAAATCCGCTGGTGGTTTACGTATAGCACGCAAATGCAAGGCTGACTCCGCAGCTACGACTCTCCTCGTGAACACTATTGGGGTAAGTTGGATTCAATGCAGGCAGGTTTCGGGGACAAAGAAGTTGGGAGACGACACCAAGCCACGCGATCTGCCAATATACAAGCACGCAGGTTTGCTCAGATGCGCAGCTGCGCTGGCTATCCTTGCGCAAATCGCAATAGAAAGGAAACTGCACCTGTACTTCTCCGGAATGCTACTTCGCAGAAGATGAATGCTGAATAACAATTGCCGGCATGAATTTCACTCTGATTTACGGGACTCTATGTTGCTTTGGCCTGTTTTAACACGTATACTTTCAACTGCTGCAAGAGTTTAAACCCAGTAATGGTTCTGCCGCACAGTCTTCTTAGTAATAACTGTTAATGCGACACCAACGCAGACTCTTTCAGGCTTGATAGAAATGTATACCTTACCTTGGAAATGGAAAAGAACAACTTCGTTTAAATGGTAGCCCTGCAATTTAAATGGTAGCCCTGCAAAATAAAGAACTTGATAGAAATGTATACCTTACCTTGCAAATGGAAAAGAACAACTTGGTTTAAATGGTAGCCCTGCAATTCGCAGTGCACATGACAGAGGGAGATGAGATGTGAAGCATTACGTGGACATTTAGCATCTGCATTTTTAGTAGCACGACGTGGAATTCATCGCAAGTGCACCACCTTCGACTCGACAGCTCCTATTGTGACAGTCACCCTCCTATTTGCAGGAACTTCAGGCGTTCCAAACAACACAGAAAAAACTCGTGTCCCTCGCTACCTGTTCATGTCACTGGAATCGGCGACATTTCTGCTCTTGCGAACACAGGCGCTGAACGGCCCGCAATACTTCCGACGTCATGCTCCATGTACACTTCAATCTTCGACACTGCTCGCATCGCACTCGGTCAGAGACAGGGTTCTACTACTCGGCATGTTAGACTGAACGATACAGACAGCTGCTCGCTGCAGGCCTGCCGTGGAAGTTTTCGAGAACCATCCTGCTAACATCATCTTGGAGAAATACTATTTGCTCCACGATCATGTCATTATCACAATTTCACAGAGCCGTATCTAACATAGCTGTCCCGGCTTCAGTGCCGCCACAACAAAGAGCCCGAAGGTTAGGCATTCTAACTGCCATCACGTTGAATATGTCAACCATAACGGCGGATCTAGGCCACAGGACGCGATTGATGGCCACATGTAGCAAAACAGCGGGTCATAAAACGTATTATCTAAAGAAAGCGTGTTCAAGGCCTAACGAGAATTTGCTGCTTTTTTTTTGCACACATTGAAGAAGGAGGCAAGCACTCTAAATTTGTTCAGGAAGGAATGCTTATGTTTCGTTGCCACTGGAGCAAGAACAAACAATGTTCTTGGGCGTCCATAAAATGTAATAGTAAAATATTACGTCGTATACAGGAACGGAGAATGCAGAGGTAATAAAAATGCTGAAGAGTTGACTTGACGTCCGTTTTCACGAAGCGTACATCAATAAAGCAGTGCCTTCAAGTTTTCAGGCAAGCCTTTGTTCTCTCGTTTACCTGATTTTTCTCATCTGACCGACAAGCGCACCGCCTACCCGCTTCGAGCTCCACCGACCAAGACCATGTCACAGAGAGAAACCAGCTTTTTAGCAATCATAGATTTGTGGTTTCCGAAATGAACAATGAAAGCTGTATATAAAACGTGAAATCTGCTCCTTTTTCCAATGCGTATGATCTTTAAAGCAACTTGCAGTTTTGATTTCTCTTCTTCAGTGTCTTCACTTCCTACCCTTCATCCATCATGATGATTCTCATATGGTTAGACTTGAAATACAAGAACTTTCGAAATGCACTTGTGATGCGAAAATAAAGGAAATATTTCTGTGCCTACTATCCACCGAAGTTTTAAGCTCGTGATTATAGAGCCCAATTTCCACAACAATAAAGCGGTCAGAATTTCCATCGTTCAATGCTGATGTTTTACATACATATCATGTATACACGTATACGTACATACGTATACGTACATAACGCGTATACATACATACATACATACATACATACATACATACATACATACATACATACATACATACATACATACATACATACATACATACATACATACATACATACATACATACATACATACATACATACATACATACATACATACATACATACATACATACAGTACGTGAAATCTGTTCCTTTTTCCAATGCGTATGATACCTTTAAAGCAACTTGCAGTTTTGATTTCTCTTCTTCAGTGTCTTCACTTCCAACCCTTCATCCATCATAATGATTCTCATATCATTAAACTTGAAACAATAAATTTTTCGACCTGCAATTGTGAGGTGAAAATAAAGGAAGTATTTCTGAGCCTACTATCCACCGAAGTATTATATTCGTGATTATCAAGCCCAATTTTCAAAACAATAATGCTGTCGGAATTTCCATCGTTCAATGCTGAGGTTACACATACATATAAAATAAATACATTGTGAGCCAAATGTCAGTAGCAAATGGAGGAGTGACTCGTTCAGAACCAACAAGAAATTGAAATTATAATTTGCTGAACGCTTTTTTATTGCCTGTTATGCTTGCTATGCTGGAATAACCCGTGGGGGTTACTAATTAATGTCAAATTCAGTGCGCAAGAACTACAGATGAGTTCAGAAATCAGACGACGATTACTGAGCTGCACCAACAAAACGGAAGTATCACGACAACCCTCTTTTTTTCGGGGGGCGCCTAGCATTCTGTAACTTTTGTGTCATGTAGCTTTTCGAACATTATGCTTATGTGTCCTAAGCAACAAAGAACCGCAGGCTTTGCTTACAAAACATATAGAGAGCCATTCGGGCTTTTCGGGATGCGTAACAATCTCAGCTAACCAATTTCACACATCGATGTTGGTTTCGTTAGGAAATTCTTGCTAAATATAATTTTTATCTTGCATGGGCCACTGTTGCTCGCAGAGGTACACTACAGGTCTAGACAAACTAACAGTACCGCAATTGCTGAATAAGTGTCACTCTGTGCTCCCCGTGCATCTAGTTCTCACAAGGGGTTTGTGCATGCGGTTGTCTTTTCTAGGCAACAACATCAGTGAAGAAGCTTACAATCTAATTTGTCTCCAGCAAAGCGTGTGTCTGCAATTATTATCTT
This sequence comes from Dermacentor albipictus, assembly GCF_038994185.2. Taxonomy (NCBI): domain Eukaryota; kingdom Metazoa; phylum Arthropoda; class Arachnida; order Ixodida; family Ixodidae; genus Dermacentor; species Dermacentor albipictus. Next base: position 95,551,186 of record NC_091828.1, on the reverse strand, counting down.
CAAAATAACTGAAAACTTGGCCATGCTTCGCTTAAGCTCAATGGCTAGTGAAATAAATCAGGCTATGCCGGATAGGGGCCAGTGTTATAACCACCGCGGCTACCTACAGCGGACCAGCGTATGGAACATTCGTGCATGTACTTGGGCAAGAATAATGAGGGCATGGCGGTGCTCTAGGCACATTTTGCACCGATAATTGTATTAGGTCTCTGAGATGAAGATGATGTCAAGCGAGAACTTTGAGTTGTCTGTATGATTAGATGCCATGGTCAATGGTAGATTTTCAATATGTTTTTCCACAGGTTGCATTATCGCCAGGCGCCTTTCTTGCCGCGATGTGACAAAATGTAAAAGTCGTCATTATATATTGCATGCTTCAATGACAAATACATAAAAAGGATTTTTTTTGCACATTCACTGCACTAATGTCGTTCAGCAGTAGCATTTTCCCTTCTATCCTAGTTTTGTTCACACATGAAATAATTTTTGCCAAGTTGCGATGTATTTTTGCGGCAGGTCCTCATTGAGTCATTGTCGTTGATTATTGGATAACTCGCATTACAGGTTGTGTCACCCATGATATCTATCAACTTGCTGCGTTTGTCGAATCACCGAGCTAATGAGGAGTACACTTAATTGGAACGTGACATCTAGCGGTCAAAGTAAAGCCGTTAGACCTTTGCCAAACCTGCCATATTGTAAAGAAACAGGAAGGGATTGCAAGGTTCAATAAGCCAAGCTGCCGCAACAAAGTACTGCATCCACTGCCTTTCAGATTGCAGAGGCGGTTCCATTCGATTAGCACGCACTCATATGAGAGTTTGTCCAGTCTGTAGGAACTATTTTCGTCAACATCATTCCATCAATGGCTAAAAAAAGCAAAGCAAAAATTTTGGAAGCTGGTCAATCTAGTAAACCTTTCACATATTTAAGCATATTTGAAAAACGAGAACTCTATTAGACTTCGTTCTTGTAAAATTTAATCAGTATTGTGTTTCAGCGTGTTTATTATAGCATGTAGGATAACATGTAGCATTGTCGAAGGACACGAAAGTGCACTTTTTTATGCTTGCTTGTTTTTCTCCGATTTCTTTGTATTCAATGCTATAGTGTTGCTTATACGGCCTATATATTCAAGTGCAGCCACTATAATACGTAACCTGTACCGTCGACTCTTCTATATTTTCATCTTGCATAACATTTCGAAATAATCTTGATTACTACATGTACAAGAATGTAGGTCCATCACTAGGAATAGAAGCTAAGTATATAGGTAAAGAAATAAGTGGTAATCGAATTCAAAACCGTGTAGGTGGATTCTATTTTAATTCCATACTTAGCAATTTATCGATGCTTTACGGTCCTCAAATGTTGATATTGTCGCAGTAAAACGCGGAGAGTAGACATGGAGACGTTCTTCAAGGACCGCAGGACAGCTTGTTGAAAAAACAAACAGGCCAGAGACATGTCTTCTTCATCCTCGCCGAATCTCACTGACCCACTAAATTAGGTCCATTAATGTACCTATCTTCGTTGTCGTGTGCATAGAACACACGCGTCAACATAAAGTTGAGGATAACGCAACCCGTGTGCAGCTAAGCGGTTTACCGATTCCTGTCGGAAAGCTAGCTCTTTGCGTGCCTTCGGCAGTGTTCCTGTATGATAGGCCACTTGTCATAGCTATGTGCAGATAGCGACAACAGTTCAGTCACTGAGCTACCAGTACCTCATAGTTGCACCGCAAAAAAATGCCGCATTCCTGAGGAGTTCTAGCACGAAGCGACGCTCATGTATTTGCACGTTTAAAGGCAAGCAGTTTCCAGAGAGCCTCACAGCATGGGGCATTCAGCCAAGCAAGTTGCGTGCAGAGCAGCCTTCATACTTTTTTTTGCTTATCATGAATATTCTTTAAGAGAAAGCTTAAGCTCGGATGCTCCGATCTAAATACATGTAAAAGGAGAAAGTTTTTCTCGGTAACTTTTGCACCACATTTGGCGAGGTTTGTTGAAAAAAAAAACTTAAGATCTAGTGACTGTTGTTTTCCAATGAATTGTTTGTTTAGGTCATCACATTTTTATTAAAGATTGGCAAAAATCAAAAATTTTTTGAAAACGAAACTATCTAGTTTTCAACTCTGTAACTCAGCAGCGAAAAACGATATCACAATTCTGTGCATTGCATCTAGTAGTACATCTAAAGCGGACAAAATTGATATTGACGCGAACAGTGGCGAAGACAAAGACGCTGTAGTGGGGCTTGGTCAGAGTCTCTCATGTCGGACTGCAAGACTTGTGTGCCCTGTGCAGTCTTGAATAGCCAAGTGCTAGCCCTTTACTGTTGAGTGAATACTCCCCGTAACAATATGTTACACATGAATCTAAAGAAACTTCATGTTATGGAACTACATCTTTTGCAGAACCCTTGTACACGACGTAAAAAATTCACATAAGATATAAATTGACATATCGGATTTGTGCCTTTTCAATGTTCTAACAGATGCCGTTTCCAGAACCCCGATATCTGATTTTGATGCAGATCTAATAATTTGTAAAATTTGTGCTTCTATCTTTCTCAAACATTGTATTTTTGAAAATCTTAACAAAATTCAGGCTCTAAATCGAAATTCCGCTTCCAACAGTCACTAGCACTTAACTTTATCTCTAAACTGCAACAAATTTCATTAAAATCAGTCGAGGGGTTACCTGACAAAAGCTTTTTGCGATTTACATGCATTTGAATGGGCCGCGTCGGAATTCGGCTTGAGCTAAAGCTTCCTATATATCGCCTCCTGTTTCGTCGTCGTACGGTGCTGTATTTGGTATAAGTACGAGAAGTACCGGGATAGAATCGAGAAACAGGCAAGTGCTGCTCCAACAACGAAATGTTACTTGTACCAGATGAGATGACGAAAAAGAGGTGAGTTGCGGGAACGGTAACCAGTGTCATAGATAACCGCCAGAGGATAAAGACCTGGGATGAAATGACGAGAGAGATTTTTAGAATGAAGCAACTATATACAACAGGTATTATGTCCACTGTCTCTTGTTTGGTTCTTTTTGCTGCGTTTCGTTTTTATCTTTCAGTTGGGTGATGGTGCAGTTCAATGATGCGGCTGCTTCGTGGAAGATGAGCGGTGGTCGATGCATGCTGTGTTAAGCGTCGTAATTGAACAGTGTCACGTTTGGCAGGCCTCGCACGCAGACGTGGGCCATGACGCTGCCTCCTCTCGATGCGAATTGTCATCAGACGTGATCAACAGTACCCTGGCGGTGGCTGCGTGTTGCAAAGCCACGCGGGCCATATCCTAAAAGCAATCTGCGATGGGGACATAGTTCCCCGTGTTTTGATAGCTTCGTGTGTTCTGTGTTCTCACCACTTAGTTCACGTTGAAGCGAGAAGGAGCACGAAGGTCAATTCGCTCGCTGCTGCGCGCCCTATGTTGAAAGCTATCATCACACGTGACGGACGGACGGACGGACGGGGTTCATCGTCGGGTAGGCATAGATACGCTTACCCATTTAGTACACTTACAAACAATCTTAGAACATTGAAATCACAGAGTATGGAGGTGTTTCGTGAGGGGAGCTTCTGTGAGAGAAAGCGTGCTAAGATAATGAATTAAATTGAATTCGTTGGTTTTAAGTGTCACAACCACGAAGTGATATTGAGGCACGCTGGTGTGGGGGACTCACAATTAATTTGGACCACCGGAGGATCTTTGACATGCCCCTAATGCACGTGCATGGGACGTGGGCGTTCTCACACGAGCAAAGGTATCGATCAAAGGGTGCTAAAATAAATAAAATGCAAACTCGACTTTCACTCGTTTAGGCCAGCAGGGTATAAGCATTTACAGTTTGTGTTTTAAGGGCTGCGCACAAGGCTACTGCAAGAAATAAGACTCACGTTTTTAATGCGGCCTGCAGCTCCAGCAGCGTGTCTCAGATGGGCATTGTTATACTCGCCAACATGCTGCTCTGCTAAAGGTGCTTCTACTACCCTGACTTGTTCTTGAAATAAAACGCATTGTTGAAGGTGTGATCAAAATGATTTATCGGCAAGCCTGCTCGTAGCAGCTTACCTAACAAAGAGAAGAACGGCAACCCGATCCTAAAGAACGTTAACTTTATATGTTCATTGTCCCAAACTGAATGTAAATGTCAGCGAGTCGAAGATGTAGCTGCGACGCTTCTCTTGCTGCAGACTGTAAAGATGGTTTGCAACAGGCTTCTTTTCGTCGCTCTAACCATGTTTTGTATTTTGTCCCCGTTACATCTAGGGGGTCCCACATGCGCTCATGCAATTTTTCCAACTCAAGGTCTATTTTCTTTAGGATCGCGTCATGTAACACCAAAGCGTCCTACTCCTACTACTACTAGGCGGTCAAGCAGATGTAAGTATATATGCTGCGATCAGCAATCGTATGATACTTACCACACTTTCAGCTGGCTAGCCATCTTTGCCTCTAATCCTTTGCCGCACAACTTGGGTCGCTGCAGCACTCATTGTATAATATGCAGCGCATCGAGCTTCTGTGCTGAGGAAACGGGGTTCAAACCCAACTGTTACGCAAACTTGGGCAACAGGGTGTGAGTCGCTGGCTACGTGCCACACTTCAACTAAATTATTTCGCCCAAACTTGTCACTGCGTATCTGCCGCTCTTCAGTGAATCTCTTTGATGTCAACTTGTGTGAGTGGGTATGTCGCACTGATTACTGGACAACACTCACGCCAACCTGGGTAACTGCATATGTGCCGCTGGATATGTGGCGCTCTTCACTGAAAATGACTAACCTTTAAAATTTATCCGGTGCTGTGCGGAATCGAACCCTCGTCCTGTGTGTTTAGAAAGTGTTGTGTAAATATTCGTTCACGCTCGCGCCATGTGCGAACTTCGTGGTGACGCCTCTAGATGGCAGAGCGTGTCCGGTAAAAAAGTTGGAGAATGCAACGTGGCTGCTTGCACACCTCAAGCACGACGCAATGCGATGCTGACAGCACAGTGCTTCACTACATTGTTTCACTGTTATGGTTACGTTAACGTCTAAATTAGCCGCCAAATTGCTCCGCGGGAGTTTACTCACTCTTTGAAAGATGTAGTGCTGTAGTGTACTTGTAAGTGATTTCACTCATAACCTTCACAACTTTGCTTGTGGTAATAACACGATTACCATATTTAGGATTCTTCACGCACTTTCCGGTGGTTGCCTGACTTCGTCTCTCTATATATCGAACCGTTTATTAGGATGATTCCGTGGGACAGAATCGCGGACACGGCGGCCGTATTTCCATGAGGGCGAAATGCGAAAACATTAGACTGCTTAGGTTTCGGATCAAGTTCAAGAACCTTAGGCGGTCAAAATTTCCGGAGTCCTCCACTACGACGTGCCTCATAATGAGATCGTGATTTTTACACGTAAAATGCCGTAATTTATATATTTAAAATTTTTTTAAAATATTTTTCCCGCGTATGTGGGGCTTATATGGTGCTGTCGGTATAGGTTTCAGTACATGTTTGTTTGTAGTCTGCGTCAATCACGAGGCCTGTTTCCTAGCGAGGTCTGGGAGAGAAATACTATAATTTTCGCGGTCGCGTCATTGGTTTTGCAAGACGTCACGGGAGTTTGCTAGTGGTTCGTCGATAGAATTCGTTGGCGCTCGGATGTTAAATGCGCGAGCTTGCTGATCTGTCCTGTCGTTTCCCTCCCGTCCCGTAAGTGCTGGGCACATCTCGATGGCTTGATGCTCCATTAGGCCATGTCCCAAAATTTGTAAGGCCTCCTTGGGGATCTTTCCTAATAAATATAGACGGCAGGCTACCTAAGAGTCTGTGGGTACTATGGCTTACTCTACTTTCCAGTGTTTATTTATTTATTTCTATTTATTTAGTACATACTGCAGACCACATTGTGGTCCTTGCAGGAAGGGCAGATATTGAGTACAAGACATATATTTACAAGATACGTTCGTATACATTCATAAAATATACAGACTTTACAATGATATATTGCTCACAGAAACACTTAGTGAAAAAGATCAAAACACAATACCTAAATCAATTCATGGTGCAAACAGAACGATGTAAAGAAAGGAAAAGGAATTGCACAATAAAGGCAAGGGAGTTTGAGAGTCGAGGACTTGCCTGCTCATTCAACAGGAAGAACACGTTATATGCAAAAATAAAAAAGACAATAAATACTTGCATAAAACACAGTCACATGTTGTAAGGGGCGGGCAGCGAATTCTTTTATGGCTAGGGCGTTTTCTTAATGCCTTTTCTTTAAATGGCGTTCTTGAGCGTTTTTCTTTTTATGGCTAGGGATATCACCCCCGCCTCTGCCATACTGGCTGATTTTGCTTTGGTAGAGGCTATGATGGCCGATCGCTGGCTTAGAGCCGCTAGACAGTATCTGCCATTTTGTATTTTAGCTACATCTGTGTAGATCGTACCGAGATGCGAGCCTAAGCGCTTTCTTTAGATACTTAGGCCTTGCCTGCCTTCTAGGTTGATGATATTCAGGGTTCATGTCTTGGTACTCGAAAGGCTACTATTCAATTTCCTATTACCCGGGGCATCGGGGTGGTTTCCTCGTTCAGGTACTGTGGTCGTAGGGGATACCCTACCTGTTGTGGTGATATTGAGTCTTCCTCTTTGAGATATCAAAACCGAAGCTCCGTGCTCTTCGTACTTGTACAAGCCTAGGGCCTGCAATCGGCCTGTGCGCTAATATGAGGTAGCACCAGGGCGGTTTTATATGCCGTGCGTATCAGGATGCGGATGGTTCCTATTTCGGGGTTTGTAGGGTGCAGTTAATATAGACTGTACGTCACCCTGCTGATTATGAAAGCTTGTATCGACCTGATCGTTTCGTCTTCTTTAAAGCAATTCCTGTGGGAGGTTATTAGCCTGCGTGTCATTCGGGCCACCTCATGTACTGCAGATTTAAGCAAGAGTAGGGTGTGGTCTACTTCACTGTTACTTTGTAACCTGAGGCCCACAATTCGCAGTTTTTGCACTTCCCCTATCGGTTGGTCTGGGAGCGTTAGTCGGATCTCTGATTCTCTACGCGAGCACTTTTGTTTGATTCGAATAAATTCCAATTTCTCCGGCGCGCAGCCCTCACCCGCCGTGTCTATGAAGGCTCCGGTTTTGTTTGTCTCCTGTAGGGCGTTTTCACTAGGCCCGCTTGAGCCTCTCCAGACCGATAAAGTAATATCGTCGGCGTAAAGTGCGTGGGCTACATCTGGCATTGTCTCCAGAGACAGTGTGAACCTGCGTATTCCGACGTTCAACAGCAGTGGGTGACAAGATGGCACCCCGCGGTGTGCCTTTGCCCAGTACCTGTATTTCCTCCCATCTGAGCTGGTCGATACCTATGGTGGCCGTGCATCCTTGCAGAAAAGAGCGCACGCAGGCGTAGGTTTTCTCGACGCAGCCTAATTCATTTAGATCTTCCAGTATGACTGGTGCGATAGGGTATCGAATGCTTGCTTAAGCTATAGCGCTACCACTATTTTATCGGAGCTGCCTGCCGAATGGTTTAGGACTTCTTCTTTTAGCATGAGGGAAATGTCTTGTGCGGATTTTGCCGAAATCCAAAAATTGAAGGTGGGAAGAGCTGGTTGCTTTTTATGCGAGCGGCTGAGCGTGCTAGATTGACTTTCTCAAATAGTTTCCCGAAGCAGAATGAGAGCGAGATAGGTCGCAGATTCTGAAAGCTTTCATCCTTCGTGCGCTTCGGTATGATGATTATTTTATCCTCTTTCCATATTTTCATGATTAGCGCATATTCTTTTCTTCAAGCCTTCGCCCCAAACGAGGCGTGTCTCTTCATTAGATTTAATTAGTGGTCTGTGTTATTGAATTAGTACCGTCTTATACATTCGTACTGGTCAACTTGAGAAAGCTTTCTGAATATTACCAGTTATTTTTCTTTTCAATTATTTCATCAGACCTCGCTAACTTGCTGAAAAAATAGGTACATAACTTGCCCCAGAACTAAATGTGCTCTGGATTGCTTATTGCTTTCTAGGTTTATTATTTTTCTACCTACAGAAATACTTTAAAAAATGTTGACACACAGCTCATTTTTTTGCAGCCTCAAGCTATGGAAGAAAGAAGTGCGGATGAGAGGAATGAAGTTGTTCAAGACAGTTACTGCGGAATGCTGTGTAACAAGGTTGAAGCGCCAAACACGGATGATATCAAACATTCTCATGGCGTTTTTGACAATGTGTATACTATATACCTATATACCCATACCTATATACCTATATCTATATACCTATACCTATATGTATACTATATACCTATATAACCTATACCTGTATAGGTTACATAACTCTTGAACTTCTTGTGCCATAGGTTAAGTGCTTGTACCCTATTTCTCAAAGTGTGGAGAACTAAAATCTAGAAAATTAATTCCATGTCTGACTAAAATATAGAGGCGTGTAATTATTTTGTGGAGGCAATGGCATCGCACTATGACTCAATATTTTTTTCTGGAGGAATTTAATTCCTGCAGCCTGCGTTTCGTCTCCGCTTAACACATCAATCTCTTAGACAAGAGAGGAACGTTCTGTCTGGTAAAGAACAGCCGTGGACGGACATGCTGGGTAAAGTTAGCAAGCTGTGACTAACAGTTGTCACCATGATGCGTTCAGTGTGTTCATAGTGGGATAATGAACTTGAAAAGATGCATATGGAACAGCACTTTCAATCGCGTTTCTTGGCGTCTCTCGTACCAAGTGTCATAGATCTCCTAAAACTCAAAGCAGCAGCGTAAGTAAGAAAAATGTATTGACAGCACTTTGGCGCATGCTTAGAGAAGCACACAAAAACACTCAACAAGAACAGCTTGTGTCAGCTGGAAGCATGGCGTGGCTTTAATGAAATTTATAAAACAGAATAGAAAGTTGGACTTGCTTGTAACACATGAATTTGGCCACAGCATGAAGTAAGGAGGTTAGACAGTAATTGTGTTGAGAGTCAGGACTCTCTGCTCTCACTTCTGTTCATTCTGTTTCCATCGCTCTGTTCCAGCAGCCTACAAATTAATAAAGATGAATTGGGCGTGTGAATATGTCAAGGGGTAGTGGTGCAAACGCTTTTCTATGGGAACGCTGTTTTGTGGCTAAAATAAGTATCTCTACGGGGATGGAAGATTAGCAAACCAATACTGGATTATTGACAGTAGGTCAGCAGCGTAAAACCACAAATGAAGCAATGCAGCGGGTTATATATTCATGCTTCATTCTAATAAATGCAAGTTGGAAGCCTGCGCTTGTCCTTGTCGCTTTTTTTGCGTGTGTGTGCTCCGGTTCTACTCTCGCGCTGGTTATATAATACTGCAGGGGGACCTCGGCTGGGCTTCTCCTGAACCTAGAAAAATGGGATCGCACAACATAACTCCTATGAACACGGTAGGTAAAAAGTTTTCACATAAAGTGAACTCTTCGTATCTCAATTGCGCGAACACGGAATGGAGAAAAATTCACGAAAGCTGATAACCTCGTACAAGATATTTGGAAGCAAATGTAGCCAAACCGTTGCTTTAATAGAGGCTGACTCAGCTACCTCTAATCAGTAGGTGTGTAATCAGCTCCACGGCAATCTATGGATATCTATGAACTTGTAGTGTTTGTCGAAACAATGCGCTAGTAATGTATACACCTGGAACGTCACATCTAACAATCCAAGGGGAGTCGTTATATCTTCTGTCAAAGCTGCGATATTGTAATAAAACTGGCAGTGATTGGCCTTTCGGTGTGTCTACAAGGTTCAGTAAGCTAGGTTCGTCACAAAGGGCTGAATCCCACAGCTCTACAGATTTCGGTGCAAATTCCATTCTATTAGCACACACCCAAGTAAGAGTTTGTCCAAACTGTCGCAACAATTCTTCTCAACATCGTTTCGTTTGTGGCTAAAGAAAAGAAAGAAAAATTGGGGGGAGCTGGTCAAAGTCATATACTTTTATTTTATTTCAGCATATTTCAGAAACTAGAACTGTATTCGGCTCCGTTCTTGCGAAATTCGATGAGTATTGTGCTTCATTGGGTTTCTTTAGTATAGCTCTCAGGATAGCAGGTGGCATTGTTAGAGGCCACGAAATCGCACTTTGTTCTTCTTGCTTGGTTTTCTTCTATATTTGTGAGCTCTGTGGTATAATGTGTCAGATATGCTTAACATATTAAAGAATAGATACTGAAATATGTAGCATGAACCGCCGACTCTCCTTCATTTTCAACTTGCATAAAATTTCAAACCGATCTTCAATACGTCATGTGCACCAACTCAGGTCTAATAGCAGCAATATAAGTAAGTAAAATTGTAGCACAATGCATTGCAATAGAATATGTAAAACAGAGTAGTGAATTCTGTCCTAAATGAACACGTAGCAATTCATCGATCCTGTATTCTCCTCAAGCTTTATACACAGGGAGGCTAAGGTCACGTTGGTGTAGCTAAGCAGTTTCCCAATTCTTCCAGAAAGGTTGGTCGTTTATGGAGCTTGAGAAGCGTTCTTGTAGAATAGGGCACTTGTCATACCTATGTGTACATAAAGACAACAATTTACTCGCTGAACTACCGGTAGCCCGTAGCTGCATCACAAACAATGTCTCATTACTGAGCATTTCTAGCACCAAGCGGTGTGGATGCATTTGCGCGTTTAGAGGCAAGCAGTTTCTAGTGAACCTCACAGGATAGGAAAATATGCGAAGATACTTGCGTGCAGAGTAGCTTTCGTATATTTTCTTTTACTCACCAGGAATATTTTTAAACCTAAATACAGCTTCAAAACCAGTTTCGTGTTGAATTGAGCGTGAAGGCGATGGCACGACGGCTGCATAAGACTCGAATGTCGAAGTTACAGCGATGACGACTGACCGCGATGCCTTCCTGACGATGGTAAGACAACGAATGCATGAATACCATTGCGTGACAGTGGCGTGAGGCACCGTGATCGTTGGTATACATATGTTGCATCGAGCAAAATAAACGTTCCTATGTATTGCGCTTCATCACGTTAATTTGGTATAGATTGTAGCATAACATGTACCATTGTCCTAGGATACGAAAGCGCATTGCTTTTCTTCTCGCTTGGTTCTCTTCTTTGTTTGTGCCCTGTCCTGTATTGTTGCAGTTACGGGTTACACGCCAGTGTCGTGTTCTTCCCCGCCAAATGTTTTGTCCGTTCAGCGCTATAATTTTTCGAAGCATGAATTACCGCCAACTCACCCAAGTTTCCTTTCTAGTACATCAGATACAAGACAGCATTACGTTTGTCTCCCTATCTTGTCCCATTCTACTCGCTTTTTCTTTAATTTCGAAAAATGTATCAACTTTCCAAACAGGAAATTTTCCTCTAGCAAGGCCACTTTTCTTTCTTTCGCGCTTCTTTGTGCGGAAAGGAATATGGACCTACTGTGCCATTTGAGGGTACTGGAAAATTATAATACAAATGAAAAAATAACACAAACAGGCCTCGGGAAACACACAAAATGTTTTAATAAATGTGACAGCACCGTCGCTACTACGCAGCGGGATACGCTCCTTATGCCTTAAATAGTAAATGTCAACGCCGTTCCGAATGACATGTATTGTACGAGCGATAACACTTAACTGCCACCACACAAGATCCGCCATCAACCACCTCGCTCGTAAATGGGCACAAATGATTGTACAATGAAGTTATGCAGAATTTTTTCTTTCAATACCAGCCCAGTTGTTTTAAACCATGCACTTGTCCACGCGCATCCATATGTTTGTAGGTGCAGTGCACTTGCACCACTTGTAAGCTGTTTAAAATTTTACGACTCCACAAATAAAAAATCATGTATTTATTAGCAGTCTTGGCAATAAATTCAAAGGAATGCGCATACATTACATATAAAAAAGACCCTAAACAATGGCCTAACAGATCTCCTAGGAGCTGCTATGACCGCTCAAAAGTTCTAATTTTTTCTAGCATGGTGCATTTGTAAATAAATATTCACTTATGGCCAATGCACGGTGCGTGAGAACCATTGTCAATCTACCATTGGGTTTGACAGGCCAATATTTGCGGTCGAATTAGAACTGGCGGGCAATGTGTAAATACCTATAGAATTTGACAGACATTGTTAACCAACGCATAAATACGTACAGCCAATGACAGCACCTAATGCCATTGCAGGCCCAAGATAACCATGTAGTGTGACTAGGCGTCGGCATCGAAGGGCATTCACTGCCAAGGCAGAGCCAGTTCATACTATCGAATGCAGTATAACCTTGCGAAGGAGGTTTAGAAATAGCTGCAGAAATTCTGAGAATTGTGTGCTAATGCATAACCATTGCTTCGCAGACAGACAGACAGACAATGAGCTTTAATGAGGTCCTGAGGGACTAGCCGGTGGAGACCTGTTGGGGCCCCCGGCTCGCCGCTGGCTGCTCCCATGTCGGAATCGGGAGGCCAAGCCTCTCCGCTCTTTCACGGGCCCTCTGGACGGCCATGGACTGGAACTTGAGTTGCGTACTAGATATGGCCTCGTCCCAGTCCCGTTCGCTGGTGAGGGACGTATCCCGTAACGCAGGACACTGCCAGAGCATATGAGGTAGAGTGCTAACCTCCCCACAATCCGGGCACTGTGGGTCAATTTCTGGATAAATCCTGCTTAAGAAACTTCGCGAGGGATATGACCTCGTCTGAAGCATCCTAAGCGTGATCGATTGTGATCTGCATAGATTTGGATGTGGAGGCGGGAAGCGCCTGCGTTCCTCTTTATAATGGGAGACAATCTCGTGAAATGTTAATAACGGGTCGCTGTGGCCGAGCTCCTCCGGATCCAATGTAGCCCCATCGCCGTCGCGGCGCGTTAATGAGTTCGTTTTTTGTTTAGTTTTTCTTATTTGCTCAAACTAGCGTATGCGCTTCTACTCATGACCTCTCTATTGGCAAGGAATCCTTAGGCTTAGTGAACAATAGCGAGATTCTCTCGCTCAATTCAGCCCATTCAATGCACGCATACGAAATGGAGCGGGAACTCCTGGCATGAGCGCGCCTCGATAGAGCAGAGTGGTCGAGTGGGAACGCCAGCTGCCCGAGTATCGCGTCAGGCGTTGCGTGAGGGTATAGGGCCGAGGTACCACGTCATCCTCACTCTCACTCTCGCAAGACTGCGTTGTGCGCGCCTTGCTTGTCGACACAAGTTCTCGCCCGCGTTCTGCCTGCACCTCGGTAAGGCGCCATGAAAACGTGACAAGTGTCTAAATGTGCTCGCTTGTCCGCGAGGTGTTCGTAACCTGAAGAACGCTCAGCAGCAGTCCAGTAGATGATGGGCCACCACATAATCTCAAGTTGTCCCATACCCAAATTTCACGTCTGCTACCCCACTATTAAGTAGGTGACCTCCAAATTTCAATTTGGCCCAACTGCACATTTCATTGGGCCAACCACAAATTTCGAAAATGCCCACCCCGAAATTGAAGTTGGCAAAACTCTAAACTTTAGTTAGTGCACCCCCAAATTACATCTGGGCAATGCCTTAGCTCCAAACTTCAATTTGAACTAGCCCTACGTGTAAGTTGGCCCACATGCAAACCTTAAGTTGGCCCGCTCCCTTTCAGTTGGCTCACTCCCAAATTTATGGTGGCACACCCCAAGATTTAACTTCGCCAATCGTCAAATTCACGATGATCCACCCCCACATGAAAATTGAAGCGTCTCGAAAGCACCGGGACTTAGCACATATATTCCCAGGCATGCATACACGCCGCCTAACGCGAAAAATAATGATTAGGCAAACAAAAATTTTCACCGTGACATTGAAAAAGTGGCACTGAGAATTCATTTTTGCGACGAAAATTGGAGTGCCCGAAAGCGCCGGGACTTAGCACATGTATTCCCAGGCATGCATAAACGCCGCCTAACGCGAAAAATTAACGATTAGGCAAACAAACATTTTCACCACAGCATTGAAAAAGTGGCACTGAGAATTCATTTTTGCGACGAAAATTGAAGTGTCTCGAAAGCGCAGGGACTTAGCACATATATTTTCAGGCATGCATAGACGCCGCCTAACGCGAAAAATTAACGATTATGCAAACAAAAATTTTCACCACAATTTTGAAAAAGTATAACAAATAACATTGCCTGGACTGAGTGGCTTGTGTTATCTAATTGGCTCACAAGAGGCGAGGCACATGCTCAAGTGAAGAGGGATCCGATGGGGCCGAGCCACTGCACGGAAGATCTGTAACTGGATGAAGAGGGTGGTGCCGGCGTCTGCGATTGGTCCGCTTTCTCTTAGCTTGCGGTGGCCCGTCGACAATTGCGGCAGCACGCAACGGAAGCTTAAGGATGACGCTCAAGCGGAATCTTAGCAAAGAAGAGTTGACAGAACGAGGTCCTAAACGTGCCGAAAGTTCTCGAAAACGTTACACGGCCATCTAAAAAGTTTTGTTACGTGCAAATAAACCCATGCTCTACGGGAAAGGCGAGTAGCCAGTGGCGGAGCGATTGGCGGTAGCCACTTTTATAAACCATGCCGTTTTATAAACCAGCCATTTTATATATATAGCCATGTTATAATAGAGCATTGTGTTGAAACCAGTGGCGAGGTCAAGAGTAGCGAAAGGGTGGTAGGAAGGGCTTTTCCTAGCTGCAACTAGCCACAGGTGGGAACCGAACCCACAACCTTCGCATTTCGCGTGTGATGTTCTACCAATTGACCTTCAGCGGTGGCGGAGTCGTGGCTCTGGCTAACACTCACAGGGTTCTACTAGGGCACATAAATACCCAAGAAAATGGATGGGGAAACGGCGCCGCTGTAGCTCAATTGGCAGAGCATCGCACGCGAAATGCCAAGGTTGTGGGTTCGGTTCCCACCTGCGGCTAGCTGTTTTTTCATCCACTTTGATTTCCAATAATTTATCGTTTCTTTATTTCATTTATTAAGAACAACTAATTTCCCCTATGTTGTCCTTGGTGTCAGTGTTTGTTGGCTTCTTATGATATATATATATATATATGTGTGTGTGTGTGTAGCGGATTACTATTACATTATGCGATAGAGGCTAGAATTGCGTCATTTCTCAGTTATTTTTAAATTTAATAGGCATAGACCTATTCATCAATCCCACATTGGTGAACCATGGGGTATGAAAAATTATTCATAATTTTCATTTATTTCTCGTACCTACATAAAATTTCAACGTGACACACGGACAAAAGCAATAAGTGCCTGACGGAGATACCTAATCCCTCCCAGTAGCAGCAGAACGGTCCACAGAAAAAAAAAAGCAAATTTTCTACAAACATTTTAAATAAATAAAGAATTACACTTGGTGTTTACCGCTGCAGCAGGAATGCATGGCTAATTAACGTACTATTATTTTAGGTCATACACAACGAAGTACAGTGGGCACAAATTACGTACAATATTCACAAGAGAAAAAGACAGCACACGTATGCCACCTTGCAAAACTGCGTCTTAATTTCCATCGAAGCTGTTTCTTTCGAGCAGCTGCAATAAAACTAAGTTCCTTGTAATTATATCGCATACTTAAATATTTTGCCCGTATATAACTGTCGCGTTTGAAACGATGCATGCGAGCAATGTTTCGGAGCTCTTCTGGTTCGCAATTTTTCCCAAGTCAGAAATTTGTTAACATGCATCTTACCGGTAGAACGCTGGCCATTACGTGCCCCCTCTCTCACCCCCCCCCCCCCCGTTTTCATGAAATTACCACTAGGTTTCATATCAGTTGAGTTCACACTTCGACTAAGGCAGCAGACGAATTCTGCTTAGTTTGTAAGCCACATTGATTAGGCTGCGGATAGCTTGCTTGAGTAATTTACTGGCAATGTCATAATTAGTCCCGGGACTTCGAATTTTGCCTACATATTGTGAATAGCGCGTCCTGTTTTTTTCACCAAATATAAATAAAGTGACTTGTTTAATTGACCGAACGCATGATTGAAACAAAGTAGGAACGTCTTATCACGCAAGAAATAGGAGGAAAAATGGCAGCTCAGGAGTATTTGCAATGCTTCCAACTGGCGTTGGCTTCTGACTGGCTCCTAACGCTTCCAACTGAAATTGTGTAACACACTCCACTTACCATGACTTCCCTGCTCTTTCTATGAAATGTAAACATGTTGTAACCTACACTTGACGTAGCTGACAGCAGCCATAACAAGCGCCGCAACACTTGAGCATTATTTTTTTTACAAAGGCTATATCTCATCAAACCGAATTGGATTTCGCACAAGGTGTTTCCAAAGCACACCGCCAACTTTTGCTAAGGTCGGTTTCGGTGGCGTTTATAGTGTGCAGGCGCTGATAGTTCCAAGTGCTTAGCTTGGCTTAAAACCCTGTCAAGTGATTTGCAGCGTAATAATCTGTGCAATTATATTATTACAGTTTCGCAGATTATCGGGCTGTGTTGGAATAAGTGCGCGCATGCCGATTCCTCTTGTTTCGTCTTGTTTTTTTTAAACAGGCACGCTTTTCTGCAAGAATATTTCTCGTACAGATGTGCTTGCTTGCTGGGCGAAATTTCCATAGCGGCCAGTAGCTATTGTGCGAGAACTGACAAAGCCGCAAAAACATGGCAGACAATGTCGATTAATGCGCTTGCTCAAGAGATAATGAGACAATCGTAGTGCGGTCATTCGTACTCATTTTTCCTTTTATTAGTTGTTTCTCCCCACCTTGCGAGTTTGCGCAGAACTATTGCGTTATCATGATTACTGTAGCCTATTCGAAATAATGTTATGGAAATCCAATCCATCGCTGCGCTGTTTCAGCAAGTACCTTTCTTAGGAAAGCTGGAACAATCCGTCTGCGCAATAATGATTCAGAGCCGAGTGCCAATGTACAGCTTTGTTGATTATGGGGCTACCACGAAATAAGTGCCACATGTTTTTTCTTTTTTTTTGAGCAGGCGTGGTTGCCTGCAACAATGTTCCTCGTGATGACGTGCTTGGTTGCTAGGAGAAATTTCCATAGCGACCAGTAGCTATTACGCGAGAACTGAGAGAGCCGCAAAAACATTTAAAAAGAATTAAATTATGGGGTTTTACGTGCCAAAACCACTTTCTGATTATGAGGCACGCCGTAGTGGAGGACTCCGAAAATTTCGACCACCTGGGGTTCTTTAACGTGCACCTAAATCTAAGCACACGGGTGTTTTCGCATTTCGCCCCCATCGAAATGCGGCCGCCGTGGCCGGGATTCGATCCCGCGACCTCGTGCTCAGCAGCCTAACACCATAGCCACTGAGCAACCACGGCGGGTCCGCAAAAACATGACAGACAATATCGCTTATTTCGCTCAGTATGGCGTGTTAGAAATAATGGTGCTGAGCAGCACACGGTCGCGGGCCTGTATTTTTTTTTCGTCTATTTTATTGAAACGCTAAAGCACTCTTTCTGCATAAAATGAATCATTGCCCAATCATTAAAGGTACAAGCAAAGTATTTAGCCATCTGTAAAAAAAAATAAAAATGACATAGCACGCTGCATTCTGTAACGGACAATGCAAAGGTAAAAAAAAGTATACTGAGGAATTGCATTGACGTCACTTTCACGAAGCGTGCACGAACTAGCAGTATCTTGGATTTATTGGGTAATCCTTTGTTCTCTTCTTTACCTGCCTTTGCTCATCTATCAGACAAGTCCGCCGCATCCAGGATTCGTGCTGCGTCGACCAAGACCATATGAGAGAGAGCAAACAGCCTCATTGGCAATCATAGCTTTGTGGCCTGTGAAATGAACAATAAGAGCTGTACATAACACGTGAAATTCGATACTTTTCTTGCACTGCATATGATATTTTTTTAAATAACTCGATAGTTTTGATATCTTTTCCTCGGTGGATTCCTTCCTGCCCTTTAATTTGTTCTAATGATTCGCATTTCCTTAAATTTGAAGTACTAAAGCTTTCAAAATACACTTATGAGGTGTTATTATGGGTAGTAGTACTGAAATTCTGTGTAGTACTACTGAAATTCTGTGTTAGTGATTATCGTGCCCGCTTTCCAAAACCAGAATATTGCCGTAATTTCCATCGTTGAATGTTGCGGTCTTATAAAAAAGGGCTATATTCATTCCCGACCAATTGTCAGTAGCAAATACAAGAGTGATTGCTCAAAACCAAAAAGAAATTGAAATCATAATGCCTTAAAAACTTTTTTATTACATAATATATATTCTAACCCAAAATAACCTGCGGGAATTACTAATTAATGTCGAATTCAGTGCACAGAAGCCACTGATCAAGTCAGGAATTCGATGACAATGTTATTAGGCTACACCAACATCGCGGAAGTATCACGAGAACTCTATATTTGTTGCCTTTCTTTTTTGTGTCATGCACATTACCGAAACTTTGATTACGTATCATAAGCAACAAAGAACTACAGGTTTTGCTTCTAAAGCATGTAGGGAGCCATTCAGGCGTTTCGGGATGCGTGAGAATCTCAGCTAACCAATTTTTTAGATCAATGTTAGCTTCGTTAGGAAATTTTTACTAAATATGATATTTACCTTGCACGGGCCGCTGTTTCTCGTAGAGGTACATGACAAGTATGTACAAACTAACAGTACCACGATTACACAATTAGTGTTGATCTGTGTTCCCCGCTCATCTCGTTCTCACAAGAGCCTATTGCATGCGTTTATCGATTGTCAGCGACAGCATCAGTGGAGCACCGGGAGGTCCAATCGGTCTCGAGCAAAGAGTATATGCGCAATTCTGATTTTCGGAATAACTGAAACCTGAGTCATGGTTCGTTCAAACACAGTGGCTAATGGAACGAATCAGGCCATGCTGGCTACTGGCTAGGTTTGAAAACACCGGGGCTGGCTACAGCGCAACAGCGTACGACACAATCGTACTTGGACTTGAGCCAGAATAATCTGCATGTTGCACTGCTCCAGGCCCATTTTACACTCACAATTTCAATAGGTCTTTGCGATGCAGATGGTGTCGCGCGAGAATTTTGAGGTGTGTGTATTGTTAGGTGTCGTGATCGGCGGTAGCTGTTGTCATGTTTCTCCGTTGCTTGCATTGTAGCGAGGCGCGTTTCTTGCTGCGATATGCCAAAACGTAATACTAGGCCATATATAATGCATGTTTCAATGAGAAATACATAAAACGAATTATTTTGCACATTCACTGCGCTAATCTCATTCAGCAGCCTAGTTTTCTTCAGATATCAAGTGCCGTTTTTTTTTTCAGCTTGTGATGTATCTTTTACGGCAGATCGTCATTGCGTCATTTACGTTGATTAGTCGATCGCTCGTGCTAAAGATTGTGCCATCTGAGCTTATCTATCAATTTGTTGCGTTTGTCAAACCATTGAACTAATAATAAATACACACGGAATATCACGTCTAACAATCAAAGTGAAGCCGTTAGATATTTTTTTTTGCCATAGCTGCCATATTGTAAAGAGACTGGCAGCGATTGGTCGTTTAGTGTGTCTCCAAGGTGCACTAGGCCAGGCTGTTACAGCATAGTAGTCAATCAGGCTCTATTATAGATTTCAGTGCCCGTTCCATTCGGTTATCACCCAGTCATATGAAAATTTGTCAGCACTGTCGGAACTACATAACGATCATTTCATCTGTGGCTAAAGAAGAAAAAGTCAAAATTTTGGGAGCTGGTGAAAGTCATGCACTTCTTTATGTATTTATCCTTGTATTAAAAAGTAGAACTGTATTAGGCGTTGTACTTTCGAAATTCAATGAGTATTGTGCTCCATAGCTGTTTCTTGTATAGCTCCACGGATAACATATAACATGGCCAGAGGACACGAGAGCGCATTTCTTTCTTTGTTTTTTTTTTCTTGTTCCTTTGTGCTCTGCGTTATTGTGTGGCAGATAAGGTATGCACATTAAAGCATAGGCACAGATATACGTAAGAAGTACCATCGACTCTCCTATATTTTCAGCTTGTATGATATTTATACAAGGTTATCATTATTCTATTTCCAAGAATGCAGGTCTAATCCTAGGAGTAAAAGCCAGGTATACTGGTAAAAGCATGCGTGGAAATTTAATATGTAAAAAAATGTAGGTGAATTGTTTTCCAGAATAACATGTAGCAATTATCGACCTATTATGCTCCTCAAACGTTTATATATGGTGAGACTAATGCAACCAAAGTGCAGCTAAGAAGTTTCCCAATTCCTTACGGAAGGTTAGCCGTTTGTATAGCTTCAGCAATTTTTTCGTGTGGTATGGCACCTGTGATAGCTATATGTGCATAACGACAACACCGGTGTGAGGGACTCGGGATTAATTTTGACTACCAAGGAGTACTTAACGTGCCCCCAGTGCACGGGCATAGCACACGGGCGTTTTTGCACAAGCAAAGGTATCGAAGAAAGGTTGCGAAATTAAATAAGGTGCAATGTCGTCTTTCTTATAGGTCAGAGGGGTATAAGCGTTGGCAGTTCATGTTTTACGGGCTATGCCTAAGGCTGCTGCTATCCATAATGCAGACTCGCGTTTTGTATTGCGGCGTGCTGCTCTAGCAACGTGTCTCGGAAGGGTATTGTGACACTCGCATATGTTCTCAACTCCTGTAGATGCTGCTACTTCAAAATCTCACAGTAACTTGTTCTTGAAATAAACCTCATTGTTCAAGGTGTGATAAAAAATTATTTATCTACAAGCCTGCCCGTAGCAGCTTACGTAACAAAGACAAGCACAGCAACCCAATCCTAAAGAGCGTTAACTTTTAGAGATTCATTGTCCAAAATTGAGCATAAATATCTGTGAATCCAAGCTGCAGCAGCGAAGCTTCTCTGACTGTAGACTGTAAAGATGGTTTGCAACCGGTTATTTTTCGTCGCTCTAGTGATATCTTGTATTTTGTCCCCGTTACAGCTGGGGGGTCCCACATGTGCTCATGCAGGTTATGACTGGCAAGGATTCTATTCCTCAGGACAGTGGAATCAACGAGCAACGCGCTTTACTACTCGTACGACAACTCGTACGACTACTCGTACGACTACTAGACGGCCAAATACTCGTAAGTATTTTTAATGCGATTAGCATTCGTGTGATACTTCACACACCTTCGGCGGACTAGCCATCGTTGTTGTTTATCGTTCACTGGACTTCTCGGTTTTCTGCGTAGTCCACGGTGTACTATGTAGCACATCGAGCTTCCATGCCGAGGAACCAGGGTTCAAACCAAACGGTCAGGCAAACTTGGGCAACAGGATGCGAGTCACTGGCTACATGCCACACTTCAATAAAATTATTTTGCACAAACTTGAGTCACATGCGTATGCGCCGCTCGTCAGTGAATCTCCTGGATGCCAACTTGTATCGGTGGGCATGTGACACTCATTGCTGGACCACTTACGCCCACTTGGGTGACTGCGTATGTTCCAGCGGGTATGTGGCGCTATACAATGAAAATAGCTAACCTTTAATATCAATCCGGTGCTGCGCGGAATCGAACCCGCGATCTGTATAGTCAGGCATTCTTGTACAAATGTACATCCACACACGCGCCATGCGCGAACTTCCTGGTGGCGTCCCTAGATGGCAGAGCGTGTCCGGTAAGAATGCGCGAGAGAGCAGCGTCGCTGCTTGCACATTTCATGCACGAAGCAGTACGACGCTGTCCGTACTGGGCGTCCCTGCATGACACACCAGTTAATTGCCGCGCAACAGGCTGCTCGAGGAACATTGCGTCCATGCGCGCGCTTCTTTTACGCTCGGAAAAACACTTTTATGTAGCACGTATCGAGCAGCAGAAAGCTGCACCGGGAATTTTCCGTGTTCTTCTACAATTTTATCCTTGACACTTTTCATACAATTCGAACATTTGAGAATTCTTCGATTAATTAAAACTAAAGACCGAATGCAAAAAAAAATATATGTATCTAAGCGACGGCAAACAACATTACCCTGGTTTTGTCCAGCTGCGCGGCATGTGCATATCTTTAAATCTTGGTGCACGATAGTTGGCACACCCTGTGTGGCTTATACACTTACCTTTCTATTTATGTAATAAATACCATGAAAATGAAAAAAGAGAAATGTTTTGTTATGGCAGAGTTCTGGGTTGTTGACTTGCAGTCCTTGTTTTTAGTCTTGCAAATTTGTTTCCTTGCCACTCTTATATTTTTGATGCAATAAAAATTTCCCTGTCAATTATGTCTAAAAAGACAATACCGATAGACCAAAATTGCTTTATTTTCGCTTTGGAACTGCTTTGGACACGGTACGAGGCGCGCTGCAGTACGAGACACCAGTCCAATGCTCCCGTGTCGAGCGTGACACTTGCCGATATTCAGGCATGGCACTATCTACCGAGTCGCAATAGCACTTCATTTTGCAATAGAGAACGAACAGATTTCGCACGTCGCACTCCGTTTCCACGATTTTGAAGGACCTAATTCTCACGTACCTTGCCGCATGGTCTGGTTCAGGCGTGCTCACCACCACGATATTTTGTGGGAAGTTGGGGCACGCCATGTCTTGACTTCCTTGCTTTGCCGTTAGGCCTGAAGCCTCGACCACTGCAGTTCCAATGGCACCAATTATTTCGACAAGATGGCACTTCAATTTTGTGTTGATTATCGATGCGAGATGAGATGCAGCTTGGTGTGGTGAAAAAGGTTTCCTCTTAGAGAACGCCTAATTAAATATTATATTCAATGAAGAAGACAGAGACAGACAGATGCCGTCGTCCGTCCATTAAAGGCATTCCACTCTCGTCGTTTGGAAGCAGGGACTCTAGTATATATTTGCGTCATGTCAACATAGTCATTCCGCCGTCTTCGTCACACTCATCTTCATACCGTCCTGGTTGTCCTTTACTTTAAACAATCTTCCAATCGTCCAATCGTCCAATCGTCCAATCATCCAAACAATCGTCCTTTACTTTAAACAATGTGGTTTCCAGTGAAAAAGTGTCCATTTGCGTCGAGGGGTGCCTTCATGCACAAGATTTCTGAGCAGAAACAGCGTTCCTCCCCCCCTCCCGCCCCCCAAGAAAGAAGCTATAGGGGCACATCATCGCTCCTTGTGCTCTCCACATGCAAGAGTATTACATATCTCTGAATGTATAGATGATTCATATATTGCTGAGTTTAGTGCTGCTACGTTACGCTTCCAAGTGTAATAGTGCAGTGCACTTCTAAGATCGCAACAACCTAACACAACATACCAGCCATATTGCGATCTCTCAGCTTAGTATTATTTTGCTGAGTACTCATAAAAGCAGTGCTTCACGCACATTGCGTGGAGAGTTCGTTTTCGGTGACATCTTTACAGCACGGTGACACCACTTTGCCTAGTAGCACAACGGTGTCGAAACTACATTTCCTCATGGAACTCCACTTCATAATATGGGTGACGTCGTAATCGTCGTCCGACGGATACCTCAAGTGCGTTGCAACTGGTTTATTGTCGTCATCGTCGTCCGTGGACCTCGGCGACGGCTACGACAATGGTGTCTGCGCGTCCCCGAACACGCAAAAGACGTTGCGATCGGCTACATCTCGCCGGGTTCGCCGGGATTGTCCCTCAGCTACTGCGCAGCCGCTCGCTTTTCTAGCAATCCGGTATGACGAGCCCAACCACTTGCACATGCTCGATTATATTCATCAATGCTGCCTGTTGTAATGGTGGTGCAAGTTAGTAGAGGCGCAGCGGTTAGCGCGCTCAGCTACCGAGGGTTAGCAGTGGCGCTAGAGCAGACAGTCGAAACCTCGACGTGGCCACTTTTGTTTACCTTGAGGAATGGCGTTATTTGTGGACTTTTTTTCATCCCCGGCTTTCTGAACAAGGCGGGGTCGTACAATGAGCCAATAATTCTCTGCCATTATTAATCGAAAACATTCTGCTCTAGCTCAACTCCTACAGCACGTAGGAGCCACAGATGTTAATCATGATAGCGTAACCACCTATGAGCAGCGAGCAACGGAGAGTGCCGCTCACGAAAGCCACTTTGAGATACCAGGATGTTATCGTACGACAGTGATGGTGTCGTGCGCAATAGGCGAGAACACCATAAATCAGTGTGAGAAATACGTGCACGTGCACATTCCGATATGATTTCCGAGTGTGAATAAAAAACCCGGAAAAGAGAAAGCGATCTAAGGTTACCAATTGAAACAAACAACTGGGGAGGTTCAGAAGGACGGCCTTTCGACCTCTTTCATCTTTACACTTTTGACGCATACCGTCTATTTCAAACCTCCTTCCCAAACGAGGTGTACCACTTTATTGTATTTAATTAGTGTTCTGCGTCATCGAATTTGTTCTGTCTTATTTATTCCATTTTGGCCAACTTGGGAGAGCTTTCAAAATATTCTTAATTTTCTTCTTTAAGATTATTTCATCAGATCTCGTTAACTTACGCATAAATTTGCTACATTACTTAACCCAGAATGAAATGAGCTTTGGTTTGCTCATTCTCTTGGAGGTTTATTTTTCTCATTGCGAAAACATTTAGCGAAATGTTAACACACAGCTCTTTTTTTTGCAGCCTCGAAATCCGGAAGCGGTATGTGGGGATGAGGTGACGGACGTTCACCAAGAGATTTACTAAGGAATGCTGCGCAACAAGAAGCAGCAACAAGAAATGCAAAAGAAGGATTATATCAAACTTTGTCGTGGCGTTCATTCCTTTATACGTTGCATAATTTCTGCATTCAATATGCCATTGGTTAAGGGCTTGTACGCGATTTCTCAATGTGTGCACAACGAACACAAAGAATAAGAATTGTATTGCTCCCTAAATGTAAAGGCATCTAAATATTTTGTGGAGGTGATGGCGTCGCACCATCGTTCACTAGTCTTTTCCGGAAGAATTTAATTCCTCCAGCCTCGGTTGTGTGTCGATTCAACGCATCAATCTATTAGACCAGACAGGAATATTCTGGCAGGCAAGGAACAGCCGTAGGGGAATATGCTGGCTAAAGTTAGTAAGCTGGCAAGAACAGCTGTCAAGAGGATGCGATCAGGGTGCTAATAATGGGTTAATGAACTTAAAGAGATGCAAATAGAACAGAACTTTGACTTGCGTATCTTGGCTTCTCTCGTGCGTTGTGCCATATATATCCTAGAACTCAAAAGAAGCAGCGCGAGTAAAAAAATGGATTGAGGGCACTTTGGCACACGTTTAAATGAAAGACACTAAAGCACTCAACAAGAACAGCTTGTATGAAGTGGAAGCGTAATGTGGCTTTAATGAAAGCTATAAACCAAAAGAAAGGTGAGCTTGCTGATAACACATGAATTTGAGTACAGCACGAAGTAGACAGGTTAGACAATAACTTTGTTGAGACTACGTCGGTCTCTTCCAACCACCTATAGACCACTGATGTTAAATTGGACCGATAAATGTGTCAAGGCTAAAAGGTGCGAGAGCTTACGCAGTTCTTAGCTTAAAATCAAGTTATGTCAACCGGGATGAAAAGTTGACATACTTTGGCAAACGATGATGGTATGACCTTTCTGAAGTGATGATGATGGCAAAACACAATGACAGTGACGAAACGATGACAGTTGCTTCACAGCAATTGTCTGATGATAATGGCATGACAATCAGGACATGGCGAAACGGGAGGATGAACTTAGAACAACCATACATGAACGACCCGAATGGCATCACGACAATGGCATGCCAGCAACAAGAGCGTAGCCAGGGGGGTTGGGGCTTATGAGGTTACAGCGCCCCCCCCGCCCGAAATTTTTTCGTGATGTCCGTGCACCTCCGACCAAAACAACCCCCGGCGCCGGAAATAATTCCGGATTTCGTCTTGAATCTCTTTTTCACGATCGAAATAACATTTCAGCGAACTCGGGCTGGATTTCGTGGCGGCGCTCTTGCACCGGGAGTCGCATAGCACCCAAGGGTCAGAGCACAGGTTTCAAGGCCATTTTGATGGCGAGCGGGCTCGTCACGGCATCTCACGGAGACCGCGGAACCTACGGAGCGTATGGCTTTCAATTCCGAAAATTTATGGGTATAAAGTTCTCATAAACTTTTGATGGGAAATGTTCGTTGACATTTCCAAAGTCATGCTTTAGACTTTAAATCCCGGAACTTTGTGGGTTTAATGTTGTTATAAACATTTGACGCCAAAGGTGCGTTTACTTTTCTAAAATCGTACATCGGAAAGTACAATGAGACAAGCCCAATTGACAGAGTATCAAACTAATTTAGAAAACACGCAGCGAGGTCCGATGAGACGAAACGTTCTGGTGGTTCATCTGTGCTGCATATCACTAACAAAAGATATTAACCATTTTTCCCCTGCGCCAAAGCATCCATGTCGGGACACTAAAGCCAGCAAAGGTAACTACGTTTTTATTTATTTTTCTGCTTCGCCTTTTATTCGCGAGGACACATTGAGCCTCTTAAATTTTCTTGTTCTCGCTAACCGCAGGCTGCCAAAACCAGCCTGAGTGCATCATGCGTTTTTCTCATGTTGCCCCGACCACCACGCAGCGCACTTCGATACGGGTTCGTTTTTCCTTGACCATGTGGATTTTCGCCTGGCAGAGTCTTAGACGCTTTCTGGCTAGCAGACGAGGAAGAAGAGGAATAAACGTTTACTTTTGAAACAGTATGCCGGGGTAAGCCCCGATTCTACGCCAGGCGGGAGCTCTCCTAATTCCAGGAACCCACTGGCCCTCGCTGCCTCCTTGGCCCTGGCCACGAGGCGTCGTTGTTGAGCCAGGTCCTCAGAGACGAGCTTGGCCTCCCACGTTTTTATGAGGTTTTCGCTTTCGTGTCTGGCGTTACAACAGTCTTTCAGTGAACGCAATGCGTCTTTGTCTAAATGTCATGGATATTGGAGGATCAAATGAGCCAGGGTGTCCAGTACGCAGCACATTGAGCAGTGGTATCCTTGTAACTTAAAAAATATTGCGCGACATAAAAAACGACACGGACGTGAAAGAAGACGACACACCAAATGGATTACCAACTTGCCCGGAATGCTGCTCTCATTAAGTTCATTTCTAGTTCAACGGGCCCTTTCTTAAATGTTCTTCGTGATCCTTGTGCCATATCTTTTAAGCAATGGATTACCAACTTGCCCGGAATGCTGCTCTCATTAAATCCTTGTAACGTTGGGTATAGTCTGTTCATGAAGATTCCATGGGGGTAAGTGCTACACTGTAGTCTTCTGAGTGTGGTACTTTCTTCTTTGTCGAGCTTTGGGTGAGGTGGTGGATACACCCTGCGTTCCAGCCTGTGATGTTGAAGGATCCCTGAGTAGGTGACGGGTACGGTCTCTGCCACCGCTGGCGCAGACCGGGCGCCTCGAGAATAGGAAGGGTCAGCCCGGCCCGGGCCGGGTCAGCCCGGGCCGTGGTTTGTGCCGCTTCATTCGCCTCCAGCCCCTCGACCCCAGGAACCCACGTCACGCAGGTGTAGGGGATCGGAGTGCTGCGGTGCTTCAATATCTTCAGTGCTTCTGTCCACCTATAACATCCAAGAGCCAGGGTGTCGTCTCTTGAATAGCTTCGGTATCTGCCTGCGTGGGTGAAGCGCAAGAGACTGTGGCGTCCTCTATTGAATAGCTTCGGTATCATCCTGAGTGCGTGACGCATAAGAGATTCGAGCGCCCTCTCTGGAGTAGTTCCAGTGTCAGACTTGGTGCTTTGAGGTCCAAGAGACTGCAGCGGCCGTTCATCACTAGTTTCCGTATCTGTTTCCGTATTCGTTTCCGTGTCTATGTACGTGGTAAGTAGTGCCTAGGGTGATTTTCGCCTTTTCTGCAGTCTCATTCTGTGGCTAGCGACTGCGGCAGACGCTGACTCTCTGCCCTGAGAATCTAGGACGCTTAGGGCGTAAGCATTTCTTTGCGGGTATTTGGCTGCGTCGATGTATATGGCGTCCGGATCTTGCCTGTGTTTTCGCCGTAGGGCATCCACTCGGGCTTCCCTTCTTTCCTTGTGGTAGTGGGGTGCATGCTGCGTGGAATTAGTGCTATGCACAGGATGCATGCTTGGACGAATTCTTTCTTTTCGGTCCGTGGTGACTATAAAGGTTTCGTAGCTCAGCTGTTGCAGCACTGATCTTCCGGTGGGCGTGAGCTTCAGTCGTTATAAATCACTGGCTTTATGAGCTTCAGCTAGTTCTTGCCAGGTGTTGTGGACGCCCATCTTGAGAAGTCTCGTAGTCGAAGCCGTATATGATAGGGCCAGGGCGATTTTGATGGCTTTGCGGGTTTGAATATTATCTTTTTCTACCTCTGCATTCTTCAGCGCGAGGTAGGGCATGCCTTGTGTTATTCGACTGGTGAGGAGTGCTTACATCACCCGTAGCGTGTCTTGTTCTTTAAGTCCGCTTTGATGGCTTGCAACTCTCCTGACGAGGTGCGTGAGCTCTAATAGCGTTCGCAGTAGTCGCGGGAGAGGGGCAACCCAAGACCCGTCTTTGTGTATGTGTAGCTCCAGAACTAGCAGGGTTTCCACTTTTCGAATGGGCGTTCCATTGAGGGTGACGGTGGGATCGAGTTCATCGTAGCCTGGTGTTCTGCCTCTCGTTCTTGACTTGAGAACGTGGTGTTCCGACTTCTCAGCAGCAAAGCGGAGGCCGCATTTGTGCAAGTAGCTCTCGATGGTATCTACTGCTTCCTGTAGGCGTGTTTCTTGTGTCCCAGTGTTTGAGGCCTCTGCCAATAACGTAATATTATCTGCATTTCTGTATAGAAAATATTATCTACATAGTCTTAGGTCTGGCATCACGTCGAAAAGGCTGTGTAGTTTGATGACTGCGACATTAGAAGTGCAACGGCGATATAACCGAACCCTGTGGGGCGCCTTTACTCGGTAGTCGGAAGCTGTAGCTGTGCAGGTTGTATATTCCAACTGTGGCCATGCAGCCCGTGAAGAAATTCCTAACATAGTCATGTGTCCGAGACCCGCAGCCCAGCTCTTCGAGGTTGTAGAGGATAACTCCATGACTGATGTTGTCAAAAGCTCCATTTACGTCGATGGCTAAAATTAATTATTTGCTTCTGGGGCTCACAGGGTCGATGAGGTCTTCGTTCAGTAGAAGGAAGACATCTTGCGTTGACAGGTTCTGCCTGAAACCGAACATAGGGTTTGGACAATGTCAAAGGCATTATCATTCGACGGGACAACAAAGAAATTCCCACCAAATCTCATCCTAACACATGCATCAAGCGTTGTGCCAGAAACCATTCAAACAAGATACACTAGGTTGAATATCCGACCATACATCCGGAATCCTAGATGGTGCTTCCAATGCCAAAATTTCGGCCCCGACGCGCAGAGCTCTCATGGTCAAATAACCTGAGCAAAATGTGTAATCCAGGGTTGCCCCTCTGACAGCTGTAGTGGCATACCTCACTGTGTGAACTGCAGTGGTGACCACCCAGCTTACTCACGTTCCTGTGTGAACTGGAAGAAAGAAAGAGAAATATTCACCCTAAAAGTGAAAGAATATATTTCTTTTAAGAAGCCCGTAAGAGGTGCTTACCTTTACACAGCCCACCTTACGCTTACGCGGCGCGTCGGAGGGCAGCGTCACAGTGGCCACCGCCAAGTGCCCAGCCCGGGTGCAGTGAGCTGTCAATTTTGGCTCCTGCCCCCGGGGTGGAACATGGTGAGCCTACTCGACCCAACCAGCAAACAGGCCAGGCTACCCTAGGGTTGCCGACACCACAAAGGTCTTGGCGGCCACCTGCGCTACGCGTAGTGATCCCGCAGGACGACCAGCAGGCCCCAAGTTGGGCGTCATCAAGGCTGCCTCACCCTCCCCGGCCCCTGCTGGCGCTGGCAACAGCCGGAGCTGCTCAGACCCAAAGGCAGCCCCATCTACCTCCGGGATGGTGGGCGCATGGGTCTCGTCCTCCGAGGCGAGACTACCTCGTGGAACTTCCCGCTGACAAGAACGCATTTGCGGCGCCTCACAAGAGGCAATGGTCACTACGCCTATCCTGACGGCGCACCAAGCGCCTAAGGAGTGGCGATGCTCGCTCGACCGCTCCAGAAAGGACAAAACCCACGTTTCAGGGCCTCGAAAAAAACTATATAATCTAAGGCAACACTTCCGTTTTTGTACACACAGCACCAATTTACTTTCAGTGTGGATACACAAATTTTGCGATGTGGCGTCAGATGTCTTCTCAGAAACCTCAATGATGTGCAAGAACTCAACCACGAACACAATCCAAAAGTACTCTGTGTACAGGAAACGCACTTAAAATCGAAATATACAAACTTTCTCCCACAGTACATTACGTTTCGTAAAGGTCGCGATGATGCTCTCGCATCACCAGGTGGTGTTGCCATTGTACTTCATAAAAGCATAGATAGTCTTGACACGCTATGCTACAGCTACAAAGGCCCCCTAGAAACACTGGTGGTTCGAGTTGTTCTCCTAAACACACTCATCTCCATTTCCTCGCTTTACATTTCGCCACATTACCAATTAAACATGAATTTGAGTCCTTTAAAAATGAATTACCAGAACGTTATGGCATTCTTGGCGATTTCAATGCACACAATAGCCCGTGGGGCGACTCTTGTATAGATGCGCGAGGTTGTCTTGCTGAACAGTTTCTTTTCTGCTCTGGCGCATGTCTGCTGAATAAGAAGGAACCCACATATTACTGCCTCGCAAACAGAACATTTTCTCCAATTGATCTTAGCATAGTTTCCCCGTCTATACTGCCTGAACTTGAATCGGAAGTTACTGAAAATTCTTACGGAAGCGACCACTTCCTAATACTGCTGAGAACATACAAAGAAAACGAATATCCACCACAAGCTCCTCGGTCGAAGGTTGATATAGACGATTGGGAGAAATTCGGAACTCTTACTAGTATCTCATGGGCTGGCATGTCTTCTTTAGGAATTGATGCTGCTTTGGAGTATTTTACAACCTTAATAATAGATGCCGCTTTTCAATGCATATCTGAAGTAAGTGCTGTGGCATGCAAACGGCTTGTCCCGTGGAGGAGCGAAGAATGTAGGAACGCTCATCAGAAACAGAACAAATCGTGGGCGTTGCTACGCGCTTCTCCCACTGCGGAGAATCTTATTAAATTTAAGAAGGTAAAGTCCCAGGGCAGGAGAACGCGTCGACAGGCCAGAAGAGAGAGTTCGCAGAAGCTTTTACCGAGTATCAAATCGCATAAAGATGAGGCTAAAGTCTGGAAAAGGGTTAATAAGGTAAGAGGGCGACAAACGTATTCAGTCCTTTTGGTAAACACACATGGTGATACTTTGCAACACCAGGCAGCCTCACTTGAGGAGAACCTTGAGAGCGTGTCAAGCTCAACCCATTATTCACAATCCTTTCCCAGTTATAAACAAATAGAAGAATGCAAGCCCTTAATACGTAAATGCTGACAGAATGAACTGTACAACAGTCCATTCACTATTGCTGAGTTGAGAGCTGCTTTGATCGCATGCAAGAGCCCTGCACCGGGATCTGGCGGAGTCATGTACGAAATGATCAAAAGCTTGCACACTGACACAAAAGTTACACTACCAGCACTTTTCAACACTATTTAGGCTTTCGGATACCTTCCAACCGCATGGAAAGAAGACATTGTGCGCCCTGTTTTTAAACAGGGCAAAGACCCTTCCTCTGCGGGAAGTTATCGCCCGATAGCTTTCACAAGTTGCCATTGTAAGGCACTTGAAAAAAATGTTAATCGGCGACTCATCCATTTTCTTGAACTGAGCAAAACCTTTGATTCCTATCAGTGTGGCTTCAGAGAAGAGCGGTCCACAACCGATCATCT
The DNA here is from genome assembly GCF_038994185.2 of Dermacentor albipictus. Classification (NCBI taxonomy): domain Eukaryota; kingdom Metazoa; phylum Arthropoda; class Arachnida; order Ixodida; family Ixodidae; genus Dermacentor; species Dermacentor albipictus. The sequence continues at coordinate 95,519,434 of NC_091828.1, read as the reverse complement.
GGTACGTATTAAAGGAAATATCCGTGATGCATTTGAACACAAACAGTTTTTCTTATCCATATTCCTCGATGTGGAGAAGGCGTAGGACACAACGTGGCGCTGCGGAATCTTAAGCGACTTGTCCGAAATGGGCATCTGTAGCAATATGCTGAATCTAATAGAAAGTTATTTGTCCAATCATCCCTTCCGCGTAAAAACCCGCAATGTATTGTCACGTCCATTTATACAGAAAACTGGCGCACCCCAGGGCGGCGTTCTCAGCTGCACACTCTTTATCATTAAGATGATCCCACTTCGTGCTTCATTAACACCGGCCATTTTTTATTCCATCTACATGGACGACATTCAAATAGGTTTCGAATCATGTAACCGTGCGAGAGCCAGGTACAGCATGCCCTGAACAAGGTGTACAAGCGGGCAGACAAAAATGGATTTAAAATCAACCCTCACAAAACTTCTTGTGTTCTGTTTACAAGAAAGGGAGGCCTGGTTCCACATCCTAGTGTAGAACTATGTTGACACCAAATACATGTCAACAAAGACCACTAATTTCTAGGTATTATACTTCAATAAAGGCTCACTTTTATTCCACACATAAAATATCTTTAAAAAGTGTCTAAAAACAATGAACTTACTCAAACTTCTATCCCGCACTACATGAGGTAGCGACAGGAGGTGTTTAATGAATCTTTCATCATCATCAGCAGCAGCAGCCTGGATAAGCCCACTGCAGAACAAAGGCCTCTCCCATACTTCTCCAACTACCCCGGTCATCTACAAATTGTGGCCATCTCGTCCCTGCAAACTTCTTAATCTCATCCGCACACCTAACTTAACTTTCTGCCGCCCCCTGCTACGCTTTCCTTCCCTTGGAATCCCGTCCGTAGCCCTTAATGACCATCGGTGATCTTCCCTCCTCATTACATGTCCTGCCCAAATGAATGTTTACAGGAGCCTAATTGGATCACGATTGGACTATGGTGCCGTCGTATAAAAATCTGCCACCCCGAGCGCGCTAGAGATGCTAGATCCTGTCCACCATCTACATATCCGCTTAGCCACTGGTGCTTTCAGGACAAGCCCGATTGAAAACTTCTAGGCAGAATCAAATGAGTGTGTGATGATGTGGATAGTGGCGTGTGGTGGTGACAAGACCATCTGGGAATGATGATTGTGTTGTGGCAACAACAAAAAGAGAATTGGTGATAGATATTGCGGATGGAAACCACGTGCCACCAACGTGCCACCAACAGCAACACAGCAGCTGTCTTCAAGTGTCAGACGACGCAGCGACGCACTACGCAACAACCATCATGGTCACGGCAACCACGATGCCCACCGGCGAGTCGTGATGCATGAGTGCTAACCACATCCTCATATAGAGGGACAAACGACTTCCGAATTTTCGTCCGCGTGTGTGTAAATCGTCTGTATTGTGTTAGCGTGCCTGTATAAAGTCTGTTTTGCATGTAAAAAGCTCCCGTCTGCCGTGTCCTTATTAAAAGGATCTTGGGCCCAACGGAAACAGCAAGTTTGTTTCCATCACAGAGTGTCACTCCAGTTGCAGAGAACACATATCAGCCTCACATATTTTCTCATAATACACTCTAATGATGAACATCCATGTTTTAATGCCGTCACCAATATGACGTGTGCTACACTTTTCCGCAATCCACGCTTTGTAAGACACCCTTTCTCACTGGGCGTGAGGGAGCTTAGTGATGAAATGCATGTCCCACTCCTCGAGCATAGCTTAATGCATGCAACCAAGCTGTTACCTCCTTCGGAGTGGCAGGTGCTAGAATGTGACACAGCCTTTCTAGAAGTTACAAAGCACGCTCCAGAGGTCGAAATCCGAATGCACTTCCTAGAACTTCAGTACAAGCACTCGTGCACAGAGTTCTACACAGACGCTTCAAAGTCACATGCCGGGGTGTCCTATGCAGCCGTCTGTCCATCGTTCTCGGAATATGATGTACTGCATGCGGAAACAAATATATTGACGGCCTAGGCCTACGCACTATTGTTGGCAGTGAAGTATATCCGGAAATCAAAACTCCACAAAGCAGTTATAAATACAGATTCCCTAAGCGTCGTGAAGGCCTAGATGTCAGTCTGTAAGCAGAAAAATCCAGTACTTACTGTACTCTATTCCTACCTGTGTAAAGCTTATCTGTCCATTTAGCATGTCATTATATGCTGGGTACCTGGCCACAGGGACATCGAAGGCAACGTTCTGGCGGACGAGATCACCAAGTCAATTGCATCGCATGCTGTTAATCCTACCTCTGCTGTCCCTCTCACATATCTGGAGCCTTTCATACGAGAGAAACTTCGAAACCACTAGCAACACAAGTGGGACGCAGAAACAAATAATAAGCTGCGCGTGATAAAGCCACAGCTGGGTTTTTGGCCCTCCGCAACAATATCACGGTGAATAGATGTCCTACTCTGTCGTCTCAGAGTGGGACACACATTTGGCACTCATAATTTTCTACTTACTTGAAATAAACCTCCGACCTGTGGTAGATGTGGTGAGAGGCTGACCGTCCTCCACGTCCTCCTGGAGTGTTGGGAGGCCGAAGCTGAGAGAAAGAAACATTTTCCTCTTGCACAGCGCTATTGTTTCCCTCTTCACCCGGCTATGTTTCTTGGTCAAGAACCGCTCTTTAACACCAAAGCAGTCCTCAGTTTTTTTTAATCATGTTATCCTACATGTTATAAGTCAAATACATTCGAAGCGCATCCTCTTTCGAGAGGATGTCACTGTGATAATTGTTTTATATAGCACACGCATCTAGGCCCTTGTGTTTCACGGACTCTAACGAGGCAGTAGTGCTCTAGTCAATTTTAGCATCTGACATATTTTATATATTGTATCACTCTTTCCCAATGCATTTTATTGCCCATAGCACACGTCATTCGGAATCGCCATAATCTTATTACACATATATTTTAACCACTTTAGAGGGACTATCTTTATGGCCCCTTTAAAGCCGCATCACATCAATTTGATAGAACTCAACTACACTGCGAACTCATTACCACGGACATGGTGCTCTTTGGCCATACCTGGCCCTTGCGCAATAAATAACGCACATTCATTCATTCATTCATTCATTCATTCATTCATTATTATAGCCCATTCGAAGTGGCGATATTGAAGTGGGCATGGTTACTGCGCTGTTTTCATGATTACATTCCTTCGGAAAGCTAGAAGAATCGTTCTGTGCAATATTGTTTGAGTGCCGAGCCATTGAAGGTGTTCCCAATGTACAGGTTCGTTGATTATTGGGCTACTACAGAATACGTGGGCAAGTGCCGATTTATTTGTTTTTATTTTTCTACAACGTTGTCTCTCGCGCTGACGTGCTTGGCTGCTGGGCGAAGTTTGCATAGCGGCCAGTCGCTATTATGCAAGAACTGACCGAGCCGCAAAAGTATGGCAAACAATGTCGCTTATTATGCTTACTCCACGAATAATGAGACATCCACCCAATCAGGCTGTAGCTATTCCTACTCACTTTCCCTTTATTATTTATTTCTGTCCACCGTGCATGTTTGCGAAGATCTATTGCGTCATTATGCTTACTATAGCACATTCGCAATAGCAGTGTGGAAGTCGGCCCGGTCGCAGCGCTGTTTCAATGCGTACTTTTCTTCGGAAAGCTAGGAGAATCGTTCTGCGTAATAATGTTTGAGTGCCGAGCCACTGGAGGTGTCTCAATGCCCAGCTTCGTTGATTATCATTCTCTGCCATGGAATAGGTGTGCAAGTACCGATTGTTACTTTTTTTCTAGCAAGCGCGCTTTGCCCCAACAATGCTTCTCATGCTGACGTGCATTGTTGCTGAGCGAAATTTGCATAAAGGACAGCGGCAATAATGCCAGAACTGACAGAGCCACAAGAACAAAGCAGGCACTGTCGCTTATTATATTTAGCATAGCGTGTTCAAAATAATGGTGCTGAAAAGCGCACGGTCGCCGCGCCGTTTTGTTGACTATTTTTTGGAAAGCTAAAAGAATTGTTCTGTGGAACAATATGCGAGTGCCGATGTATAAAGGCATAACCAAATACTTAAACAATGGCATATTCCGCTCTGTTCTGGAACGGAGGTTGCAAATGTAAAAAAGATATACTGAAGAGTCGCTTCGACGGAAGTTTTCACAAGCGAGCTTGAACTAGCAGTATCTTCCAACTTCTGGGCAAAACCTTGCATCTTTTTTACCTGCCTTTTCTCATCTGGTAGACAAGTCCACCGCCTCCCCGCCTCCTTATACCAAGATTATGTCACAGGCTGCAACCAGCTTATTTGGCAATCATACTTTTACGGCCTATGAAAGTAACATTACAAGCTGCATAAAAAACGTGAAATCTGGTTCTTTTTGCAATGCATATAGTATTTTTAAGACAACTCGACAGTTTTTATTTCTCGTCCTGAATGTGTTCACATCCTACTTTTCATCCATCATACTGATTCCCATTTCCTTAAATTTGAAATACTAAAACTTTCGAAGTAAACCTATGAGGATAAATTAGGGACAGCCTTCTGAGCCTACCTACCGCAGTTCTATGTTAGTGATTATCGAGCCCAACTTGGAAAACCACAATGGTGTCAGAATTTTCATTGTTCAATGTTGCGCACATACATGCGGTAAATTCATTGTGATACAATAGTCGGAAGGAAATACAAGAGCGAAATATTCACAACCAAAAAAGAAGTTGATATTATAATGCCTTAAAACCTCTTTTATTACGTATTATGTTTTCTAGCCCAAAATAACCTGCGGGAATTACTAATTAATAGAGAGGTTTAGCTTGTCCGGTATTCCGGTAAAACGCAGGCGGACGCGGCATTGGGGCGGAGGCGTAAACGTGAGCGGTCTGCGTGGTGCAGCCACCTGGTGGCGCACTGCTCAAACGGACAGAAACAGCTAATATTGCGTTAACTGAGCGTATTCTTCTTTGCTGCTGGCGTAAATTTTCGGCACTGGCGTAATCGTGCTGCTGCCAAAAATTTACATCCGCAACAAAGTAAAATACACTTGTTTACACTTGGTCTGTCTGTCTGAGCACTGCGCCACCAGGTGGCTGCACCATGCAGCCCGCTCACGATTACGCCTCCGCCCCAACGCCCCAACGCCCCGTCCGCCTGCGTTTTACCGGAATACCGGACAAGCTAAACCTTTCTAATGTCAAATTCAGTGCACAGGAACCACTGAGAAGTTCAGAAATTAAATCATGATGTTATTAATCTACACCAACATCCCATAAGTATAACGAGAGCTCTTTCTTTGTTATGGAACACAGTATTCCGTAACTTTTGTGTCAGGGAAGTTATCGAACCCTATGTTTACGTGCCCTAAGCAGCAAAGAACATATGTGCTTTGCTTACAAAGCACATAGGGAGTCCTTCGAGCATTTCGAGATGCGTAAGACTGCAAGCTAACCAATTTTATGGACCGATATCGGTTTCGTTAGGCAATTTTTACTAAATTTCATATAGACCTTTCTCGGGCCGCAGTTCCTCGTAGAGGCACATAATATGTCCTAACAAACTCATAGTACTACGATTACAGAATAAGGGTCATTCTGTGCTCCCTGCTGATTTCTTTCGCACAAGGAACTTCTACATGTGTTCAGCACTTCTCAGCGATAGCATCAGTGGAAGACTGGGCAGTCCAATCTGTCTCGAGCAAAGAGCATATGCGCAGTTATGATCTTCGGAATAGCTGAAACCTGGGTCATGCTTCGTTCAAACACAATGGCTAGTGGAACAAATCAGGCCATGCTGGATAATGGCTAGGTTTGAAAACACCTGGGCTGGCTACAGCGCAACAGCGTATGAAACAATCGTGCTTGGACTTGCGCCAGAATAATGTGGACGTTGCAATGCTCTAGGCCCATTTTACGCGGATAATTTTAATGGATCTTTGCGATGCAGATGGTGTCGTGCGAGAATTTTGAGGTGTGTGTATTGTTAGGTGTCGTGATCGGCGGTAGCTGTTGTCATGTTTCTCCGTTGCTTGCATTGTCGCGAGGCGCGTTTCTTGCGATGTGCCAAAACGTAATACTCGTCCATATATAGTGCATGTTGCAATGAAAAATACAAAAAAAATGAATTATTTTGCACATTCGCGGCGCTAATCTTATTCCGTAGACTGGCTCTCTCATGCAACCTCGTTTTCTTTAGATATCAAGTGTTGTTCTTTTTTTTCCAACTTGAGATGTATCTATTCCGGCAGGTCGTCATTGAGTCACTGACGGTGATTAGTCGATCACTCGTATTAAAGTTGTGCCCCATGAGCTTATCTATCAACTTGCTGCGTTTCACGAATCATTGAAATAATTATGAATACACCCGGAATGTGACATCTAACAATCAATGTGAAGCCGTTAGACCATTTCCCAAAGCTGCCATATTGTAAAGAAACTGGCAGTGACTGGTGGTTTAGTGTGTCTACAAGGTTCAGTAAGTCAGCGTGTCGCATCGAAGTACGGAATATCGCTCCCTTACAGATTTCGGTGTCCGTTCTATTCGATTAGCACCCACTCATGTGAAAGTTTGTCAAGACTGTCGGAACTATTCCGAAGATCGTTTCATCTGTGGCTGAAAAAGAAAAGTCGAAATTTTGGCAGCTGGTCAAATTCATATTTATGCATATATTAAAAAGTACAACTGTATTAGGTGTTGTAAAATAACTGAATATTTCGCTCTGTCTTTTTTTTCTATAGCTCTTATATTACATGTAGCATTGTCGGAGGACCCAAAAGTATTTTTTTCTACTTGCTTGGCTGCCTGCGATTTCTCTGTGCTCTGTTTAGTGTGGCACATAAGGTTTGAATATTAAAGCATAGGCACTGAATTATGCAACGTGAACCGTCGACTCTCTTATATTTTCATCTAGCATAATATTTTTAAAAGATCATCACTATTCTATGTGCAAGAATGTAGGTCTAACAGGTAGCCATGTATATTGGTACAACAATCCATGGTAATAGAATATGAATAACACTTTGGTGAATTCTTGCGTAAATTAGAACGTACCAGTATATCGATGCTTTATACTCCTCAAACGTTCATATACCGCGAGGTTAAAGGAACGAAGGTGCTGCTTAACTGTATCCCAGTTCCTCCCGGAAAGTTAGCTGTTTGTGGAGCTTCACGAGTGTTTTTGTATGTTAGTGCAGTTGTCATAGCCATGTGTGCATAACGACAACAATTCAGTCGCTGAGCTACCAGTATCTCAAAATGAAACCGCATAGAATGTTGCATTCCTAAGGAGTTCTAGCACGAAGCGATCAGCTTGCACTTGCACGTGTGGAGGCCAGCAGGCTCTAGTGAACCTCACAGGATAGGGAAATCGGCGAAGATACTTGCGTGCATAGTAGCTTTCATGCGTTTTTTTACTTACTAGAAATAGTCTGTAAGCCTAAATACAGTCTTAAAAGTGGATTCCTGCTGAACTGAGCGTGTCGAAGATGGCACGATAGCAGCCGTCTGACGACGGCTGCATTAGGAGAACAGGATGTCGAAGTTATAGTGATGATGACCAACCGCGATGACTTCCCGACAATGGTGAGACAACGAATGCACGACTACGATTGCGTGACAACGGCCTGAGGTACACTACTCGTCAATGTGCTTATGTTGCGTCGAGCAGAATAAACATTCCGCTGCACCATGCTTCATCGCGTTAATGTAGTATAGCTTGTGTTACGTTTCGCCTACGACGCGCGGTATAGCCGGCGCGGATGCAACTGACGCCGGGGCTTCGTTCAAAGCGGCGGACATTTTGGCCCGTTCGGCGCTGCCGCAAAGCCTCCCCGCCAAGCGCGTCCAGGCGTGTTTCAGTGCCACGTGTCTTCGTGTGTGCGTGTGTGTGTGTGTGCCCACGCTTGTCAAAGCGCGGCAGCCGGAGAGAGGAGCTCCCCAAATGTGAAGCGAGGAGGTCTGACCGGCGCCGGCTCGGCGGATGCGTCACTACACTCGTCTCAACATGTCTCTCAGCTCGTCCGTACCCCGCCATCACGTGGTCTCATCCCGTGACCTTCCTTCTTGCCCGCGACGCCGAGAGCATAAGAGCAGCTGCCCCCGGACGCCAAGAGAGAGGCTCCGAATTCTTCCGTCGAGAAGTGTGCTCTCCCGTCTCTCCACTTCGGTCGACCTGACCGGCCGCTCTTTTGCGATGCTAGAATAAACAAGTTGTTCTGTTAGCAGTCGACTCATGCTTTGCCAGGACCTTCGGATGCTTCCAGTTGTGGCCCAGGCCGCCAGGCCAACGCTACCCTTGGGGCTTGCGACCCATTTGCAACACTTGTAGGATAACATGCACCATTGTCGGAAGACACAAAATCGCGTTTATTTTTACTTGGTTTTCTTCTATTTCTTTGTGCTGTGTGTCGTACTGTTCGACTTAGGTTTACATGCCAGTGTCGCGTTCACGCGCGCCCACCGCGCGGGCCTTCAGAGACCCTATTCTTCAGGACTTCACACCTGATACAAGTATCTCCTTACAGTAATTCACATCTTAAGTGCTAACTGAACGCGTAAATGCGAGAGCCGATGCAATCATATGACACGCAAACATGATAGTCATGAACTATATTTTAAAAAGCTAAAAAAACGTTTATCATAGGGAAGCTGAAAAAAAGGCCTCTGTGAGGACAGCTATTCAAGTGCGGTCAAAAAATGTTGTCCGGTCCTTACGAAATACATTGGAGGTTATCTGATATGCATACTATATATATATTTATATATATATATATATATATATATATATATATATATATATATATATATATATATATATATATATATATATATATATATATATATATATATATATATATATATATACATATATATATATATATGTATATATATATATGTATATATATATATATATTTACGGGGAGAGCTTTGCAAAATACAAATAAATACAATAATCCATCCTTCATAATTAAATACAAATTTGTGTGTGACGTTGTGGTTGGCCGAAGACCGGTCTATCAGAAGTAAATTTCTTCTATTTTACCAGCTGAGAGAAACATCTATTTTTCAGTAATATATATATATATATATATATATATATATATATATATATATATATATATGGACGAACTTTACGACATACTGTTAGAATGGTGTGCACCAATATATGTATGCCTACCAATTAGTGCTTGAATGATATCCTCTGTAGATCCACAGTACGTTGTCTGGTAGCATAACAATCATGTACATAGTACGTGCTATGAACAGCCACGCTTTTTCTTATCAAAACTGCACGTAAGCGAGACATTATATGTATGTCACTTCAAGACGTTGACGTTTGGACTATTAAAGACGTTGAAGAGACGTTCGTGGTTAACAGGGTTAGCACCGACTCAGCTAAGTTTCCTTTCTAGTGCTTCAGATTTAAGTCAGCGTTGAGCTTCTCTCACTATCTTGCCCCATTCTATTCGATTTATATTTCATTTCGAAATAAGTAAGCAAATGTTCCTTTAGCAAGGCCACTTTTCTTTTTTGCACGCTTCTTTCTGCGGCATGGAATTTACACCTGCTACGCCATTTGCTACAAAAAAATTAATCAACATGTGAAAAAATAACGCGGAAAAATATTTCGGGAAACACCCAGGGTCTTAAAAGGAGGGCCGCACAACCACTACTCCGCCCTTTATGCCAAAAATATTAAATAGCACCACCGCTCCGAATAAGGTGCATTCTACTAGCGATAAAATCTAACAGCCGCCACATAAGATCATCCAGCAACGGCTTTGCTGGTAATTGGACATGGATTATTGCACGATGAAGTGCTGCAGTATTTTTCGATTCACTACCAGCCAAATTACTTTAAACGATGCCCTTGTCCACGCGCATTGATGCGTTTATAACGTGGTGCATTTGCGCCACTTCTAACAGTCTCCAATCCAACGACTACAAAATTAAAACACTGACGTTCTTTCTTAACAGCCTTCGCAGCACAGCCTAAGAAATGTGCACACGATACATATTAGAAAAAGAGAAGGAATATAGCGGCCAACCTTATCTAGTAGAATTTCCTATGAGCACTCCAAAATTCATATTGATAGAGCACGGTGCATATGTAAATAAATTTTCACTAATGCCCCATGCACAGTACATGAGAACGAGTTGATCTGCCGTTGTGCTTGAGAGGCCCATATTAACGGTTGAATTGGAAGTGATGGACAGCGTGCCAATGCCTGATGAATTTGACGCACGTTGTTAACCAATGCATAAAGACGTGCAGCAAATGACGGCACCTGATGCCAAAGCAGGCCCAAGATAGAGAGTAGTACCACATGGCGTAGGCATCAAAGGGCATTCACCGGCACGGCAAGGCCAGTGCATGATGTCCATCGCAGTGGCCTTGCAAAGGAGGTTTATAAAACTACAGAAACTCGGAGATTTCTCTACTAATGAGTTTGCGCTGTTTGGCATGGCTGTGACTTCGTTTTGCTTAGTGTGGCTGGCTTCTTTTCCTAGATTATGCACGTTTCCCCATGGGCTTTCCCGTTATAAAGGATGCCTAGTCTTTAGTAGGCAATTGGCCCCTTCAATGCAATCGCACGAAATTGAGACGCAATGCCGGGCTCACCTCGAAGAAACAGTGGTCGAAAACGAACACCAGCTGCCGCAGCGGTGCGCGAAGCGTTACATGAGGAAAGAGTGCAACGCGGGATGTCGCGTCACCCTCACTCTCTCTCTCTCTCGCATGACTTTGTTATGAGCACGTTAGTTGTCCACGCACGCTTTCGCCTGCGTTTTTGCTGCGCCTCGGTAAGGTCCAATGAAAACGTGGCAAGAGTATGAACGTGCTCGCTTGCCCATAACTGTGTTCATAAATCGAAAGACACTGAGCGGCCTTCAATTGGATATTAGGCCACCCCAAAATGTCAAGTTGGTCCACGCCCAAGTTCCAACTTGGCCCACACCCAAATTTCAGGTTGGCCCACCGCCAAATTTCAAGTTGGTCCAACAGCACATATGGGTTTGCCAACCCAAAATTTCAAGTAGGCCCACTCCGAAATTGATGTTGACGCAACCCTAAATGTTAGTTGACCCAATCCCAAATTTTACTTGGGCCAACACCAGCCTCAAATTTCAAGTTGACCCAGCCCTTGATTTAGGTTAGCCCACCTGCAAATTTCAACCTAGCCCGCCTGAAATTTGAGTTCTCCCATCCATAAATCTCAAGTAGCCACGCCCCCAAATTTAATTTTGCCCACTCCCAAATTTCATTTGGGCCACCCTCAATTTCAGATAGGCCACCTCCAGCCCCAAATTTCGAGCTGACCCCCTAAATTTAGGTTGGCCCACATGCAATTTTCAAGTTGCCCCAAAGCCGAATTTCAAGTCCGCCCACCCTCAAGTTAACTTGCCCCTCCCCAAAATTTCAAGTTGGCGCAATTCCGAACTGCAGTTGGGCCATGCTCAAATATCAAGTTGACCCACTCCCTAATTTAAGTTGTCCCAGTCCCTGGTTCAACATGGCCCTCTCCAAAATCTTATTTGGTATGTCTGTGTTTGAAGTGGCACAGACGCAAATTTATCTTGGCCCATGCTCAGGAAAATAACTAAGCGAGCCCTGGGTATACCGATCTTCGCCAACACCAATCGCCTCCTCCAGCGAGGTGGGCATAACACTCTGGAGGAGATTGCAGAGGCTCAGGAAAGAGCGCAACTTGCCAGACTCTCCACGACCGCCGCCGGTAAGAGGATATTACAAGAGCTCGGCTACCCACCATCTGCAGAAGCACCAAGAAAATGCCAGTTACCACGGGACATACGAGATTTGATCTCCGTATCGCCGATACCAAGAAATGTACACCCTGAATATAACAAGGGTAGAAGGAAAGCAAGAGCTTCAACCATACTCAAACAGATCCAGACAGAGGGGCGTAGAGCCTGCTTTGTAGACGCGGCCGCATGTCGGAAGGGGTGCTCCTTTTCTGCAGTAGTGGTGGACTCCAAACAGCGACTGACGAATTGTGCATCTGTACGAACCGGAGATCCGGCGATAGCCGAGCAGGTGGCCATTGCCTTGGCGATGCTTGATGACAGCAGCGACGTCATCTACAGTGACTCACGGTTGGCCTATAGGGCATTTCAGTGTGGAGTGATCTCAGAACAGGCTTTTGGGCTGCTTCGTAAGGCAGGTCGGGATATAATCAAGTATCACTTGCTTACTTGGTTCCCAGCCCACGTTGGGCACAGGGCGGGTGTCCCCACGAACCTCAATGAGACGGCCCACGCTGCCGCGCGCGCACTGACTGACCGCGCTGGCGCTGTAACCGCCGAAGAGAGAGTTAGGCATGGTAGGGACGCGCCGGCCACTTATAATGAACTTCTTAAACACTTCTCTCTCTCTCGCGGCGACAATACCCTCCTCCTCACCCCAAGCTCACTAGGCCTCAGGCACTGACATTCAGACTGTTGCAGACAGAAACCTATCCCAACCTGTTCACGCTACATGCGATATATCCGGAGATTTACACTGCTGACGCGTGCCCTGCTTGCGGGGATAGATCAACACTTTCGCACATGCTCTGGGGATGTATCTCTATAGCAAGCCCTGACCTCAGCTCAGCTAGGTGGGTGGCGGCCCTCCGCAACCCACTCCTGGCTGAGCAACGTTGGGCTATCCAGCAGGCCCACGATGCGGCTGGCAGGCTAGGCCTGTCGGTCCTGACGTGGGAGCGGCTCGCGACGTGCTAATACGCGTTCTGCAGGACTGTAAAATAAAAACTACTCAATCAATCAAAATGTCTGAACTTCTCCTTGGCCTACTACAAAATTTAAGTTGCTGCCCCCCTAATTTATTTTCCCCAACCCCACATGTCAGTTAGCCCACTCAAAGATTTCAGTTCGCCCACCTCCACATTTAAGATGGCCCACCTATTCGATATTTCGATGGTCAAGACGAAATTCGCAAAAAAGTATTGCACGTGAATTTCTGCATTGTTCTTTCTCCACAAGATTTATTACGCGCTAAGGGTATTTTTTAGTCTTTTTAAGCGGGCTTGACAGGAAAGGTTGACTGCCAAACATCAACGCGTGCCCTCTAAACTGAATAAATATAGGGATAAACGAACGCCACTTAAAAGAGATGAACCGTAGCTTCTGGCACATGAGTTGTGTTGACGTCCGCTTATGAGCATGTAGACAGAGTTTTACCGCTTTTGTCTTTGTTTCTAGCGCTTAGCAGCGTAATTACTATATCAAAATCAGCTATCGTCTCATGAAAACACACCACGAATATATAAAGCTAGGAATCTTTCAGGCAACCTAGGAATTTAATCAAAATAATTCTAGAGATATGAGGGACCAGAAGGTCTGGCATAAGAGGCTATAAAAGCGGGCGCAAAACTGGTGGTGGGAATTCGGGGGGTTCCTGCGCGGGGTTGCAGCCGCGGCGCAGAAACCGAAGCCAATGAGAATGATGGCCGCGTACTTCCACGCTGGACTTTATTGCGATATAATTCTATGGACACTCAAGGCGCAGTTGCACCATCAGCGTCGATGTCAGCGTCGACGTCGCTTTCAGGCTCCGTGTGAGAGCGGTAGGATCACGCTACATATCATATTGACCGCAAGTAAAGACGGGGACAGAGGGAGAGAACACATAAACAGCACTGCTGTTTATGTTTGTGTTTATGTTTATGTTGCTGTTTATGTGTTCTCTCCCTCTGTACCCGTCTTTATTTGCGGTCAATATGATATGCAGTAAATACCAACTAGGCCAAAGTGAAGTTCTTCTGAAGGATTACACTAAGCGTGTTTGTCATCTTGTAGCTCGGTCGTCACGGCACGTGGCTTCGTGCACCGTGTCTTTGAGGTAAGCAGCAGTGGACGCAGAGGTTAGACAGTGAGGGAGACGATGAAGACCTGGGATGAAATGAGGAGAGAGATCTTGTAAATGAATCAAATATGTAGATGTGCTATGTGCACTGTCTCTCGCTATGTTTAATTTGAATGATGGTGGGTTTGAATAATGGAGTTGCTTCGTGGAAGATGAACACTGGCTGATGTGTGCTGTAGTAAGTGAAGTAATTGAATAGTGTCACGTTTAGCAGATCAGCTACATAGACTTGATCAATGATCACGGTAATCAACCATGATCAACTATATTCTGGCGACGACTGCGTATAGCACGGCCACGCAGAGCCTATCCTAAAAGCAATCTGTGATTGGGACACAGTGCTCCGAGGGATGATAACTTCGTGTGTGCTTTGTTCTGGTCACATTGTTCATGTTGAAGCGACAGGCAGCGCGAAGGTCGATTGGCTCACTGCTGAGCGCCTTATCTTGAAAGCCATCCTCTCACGTGTAGGACAGACGGGCTTGCTTGTCGGGTAGGCATCGAAACGTTTACTCATTTTATACAGCGCTGCATTTAAAAACACGTATAGAGCAATGAAATCACTAAGCATGGAGGTGTTTTTCAAGGGGAATTGGCGTCAGAGCAAGCGACCAAAGGTATTGAATTGAATTCTTGGGTTTTACATGCCGAAACCACGGTTTGGTTATAAGTCACGCTGGTGGAGACGATACGGAAATAATTTTTAACACCAGGGCACCTTTAATATGCCTTGTATGCACAGGCCTGAGTCTTCGGCGTTTTTGAACGAGCAAAGGTTTCGAACAAAAGGTACTAAAATAAATAAAATGCATACTACCCTTTCATCTTTTTTAGACCACAAAAGTATAAGCATCGTCACTTTATGTCAGCCACATGTCAGCCACATGCTCTAGCATTGCGTGTAAGAAGGGTATTGTTACAGTCGCAGATGCCCTAATCTCCTGAATATGCTGCTACTTCATTTTCAAAGGGTGAATTGTTCTTGAAATAAAAGAGATTGTTCAAAGTGCGATGAAAAATTATTTAACTGCAAACCTGCACGTGGCAGCTTACCTAACAAAGAGAAGAACAGCAACCCAATCATTAAACGTTTATTTTTTAGGTTCATTGTCCCAAATTGAGCATACATTTCGGCGAATGGAAGTTGTAGCCTCGAGGCGTTTCTTGGAGATCGCAGAGATGGTTTGTGAACGGTTTCTTTTCGTCACTCTAGCCATATTTTGTCTTTTGTCACCGTTACGGCTAGGGGGTCCCACGACGACGACATATGACGTACGCCGGTGACTCTTTTTGATGTCAACTTGTGTCGGTTGTTCACGGCATATCACGGCAACCACTGCATATGTGCCGCTGGGTATGTGGAGCTCCTCTATGAAAATCACTAACCTTTAAAACTTATCCGGTGCTGCACGGTATTGAACCCGCGTCCTATATGCTCAGACATTCTTAACTAAACATACGTTCACACTCGCGCCACGTGAGGACTTTGTGGTGACGCCTCTAGATGGCAGAGCGTGTCCGGCAAAAAGCACGAGAGAGCAACGTGTGACACAATACGACGCTGAATGTACAGCGCGTTCCTACATTGCTTCAAAGCTAATTACGTTAACCTCAACATTCGCCGCGAGATTGGATCGGCGGCAGTTCACTCACTCTTTCAATCAGGTACTGCAGCTGCGTATTTGTGATTTCACTCATCGTCTTCACAACTTATCGTGTGGTAATAATACCACCACCGTGTTTAGACACTTCACACACTTCCCCGTGGTTGCCTGACTTTGTCGCTCTATATATGCAATGGCTCTCCCGCAACTTGGGTCACCGAGAAACCCGTGGCTTAACATGTAGTGGAAGACCGAGCGTCGGCATAAGAGAGTGCAACACTCACTATTAGGCCGAGTGTCATAGCGGATGCTACTCCTTGCTCTATTTCCATGCTTCGAAAGCCCGTGAGAACGCGCGGCGTCGGTGCTGTCGAGGTGCCGTCCAGCCAAGCACTGATAGGCTGAGCCGCCGGCAGCCGGTAACGCCGGCCAAAAGAGGAAAAGTTCGTCTCACCGTAAGGTGGGCATCTTTAGACGTGTTCTTAGCATACATTTGGACTCCAATCAGAAAGTGGCCTACTGTTAGGGTTAAAGCTTCGAGGAGCAGATGTCGATCCGTGCTCACACGTTGACGCTCCGCTCAGCAGGAGTCGAGGAGCGTTGAACATCGTTGAATCAGTTGAACAGACGGCCATGTACCGAGCGGTATCCGCAAAGATACCGCTCGGTACACGGCCGTCTGTTCAACTGATTTCTCCACCACCACTGGCGCAGCATAGAGGAAATCACTGACGCGCGCACACAGAGACACCACCGGCGTCTTGCGCGCCGAGGACAAGGTACCAATGAGCACACGAAGCTTAACCATGTCTCTTGCTGAAAGGATATACATCTGGGGAGCCCATACAAACATTGGCCATCATGGGGAAGGAGACAAGATTGCGCACCCAAGGCTAATGACTTTTCGCCATTGCCGCCTCCTAGTAGTTCTTCAACGATTGCGGTTGGCTAGGCGTGTTCAAAGGCCCAAGCTTCAGCCCTGGCATTGGTGGCGTGACACAAATTGTTCATCTCACAGGCCAGCCTTAAAGCTGCACATGTGAACGAGGATTGTACAACCAAACTCTAAGTGGAGTTTGCGCGTCTGTCCTGGGTATAGGACATATATACACGGTGTCCCAGCTATCGTGCACCAGCATTTAAACATATACAAATACCACGTAACTGGGCATAACCAAGGTAATGTTTGACGTCGCTTGGAGATACTAAGAATATTTTTTTTTTGCTTTCCGCCTAATTACATGTGTCCGAATTAATCAGTCAACTTCTGAAATACTGTAATTAGATAAAAAGTGTCGATGATCAAATTGTAGGGCAACACGAAAAACTCCCTATACAGCTTTGTGGCGCTCAAAACGTGCTAGAGAAAAGTGTTTTTCCGTGCGTTAAAGAAGCCCGCGAATACGCGCAAAATGGCCGAGTGACTAGCCGCTCGATGCAGTATGCGTCTGTTCACGGGCTTCTTTCACGCTCCAAAAAAAGAGTAGTTTGGTGTAGCATGTATCGAATAAAGGAAAATTGTATCGGGAGCTCTTCGTGTTGATCTACAATTTCGTCATTGCTTTTTCATCTAAAGAAAATATTTGAGAAGTTCATTAATAAATTAAGACAAATTATGTGATCAAAGCGAATGGAAACAAAAAGAAGCTGAGTATGTCCAAGCGACGGCTAACAAGAACACCTTGTATTTGTCCAGCTATGTAGAATTTGCATATTTTTAAATCCTGGTGCAGAATAGTTAGGGCACGCTGCATAGCTTACGCACTTATCTTTTCGTACATGTAATAATTACCATCAAAATGAAAAAAAGAGTTTCGTTACGGTAGAGTTCTGGGTTGTTGATTATTAGTCCTTGTTTTTGGTCTAAAATTCGTTTGGTTCCAAACAATAGATCTTTGGAGCACAAAAATGCTCCCTCTCACTTTTGTTAAGGCATCCGGAAACTCGACAAGGACGGCTGACGAAGGGGCGTGAACAGTGCTGTGCGCCTGGAGAAGCCGAAGCGGTGGAGCATGACAAGCGTGGACGGCTAAGCTCGTCCCCGAGTCGATGATGCACCTCTGCCGCACGTCCACGACGTGCTTGTGGTGCCAAAGAAAGACGGCTCCGATGATGGGCTGGCGCATGGCCGCGATGACAAATATCCAGCGAAATGTTCGTCTGAGGCCGATGTCAGGAGTCACCGACTTTTGTCCGTAGGTTGGAATAGTCGATCCGTTGACCGCTGTGAGAGGAGGCGAGTCGGAAGGATGGTGGCGCTTAGCCAATGTAGGAGGAAAGGCGCAAATCTCGGCGCCACTGTCGACGAGATAGCAGACTTCGGTGGCATGGTCGGCGATGTGGAAAAGCCAGCTGGATGTGGGGCATGATACAGTGGTCGCTGTCAGCCCAACCGTTTCCCGCGTAGAAGCAGGGCTGGCGGTACTGACTTGCGGAAGAGCCGTAGCGACGGTGGTAGCAGCAAAGCGTAAGGGGAGGAGTAGAACGGCGTTCAGAGTGCCGGAGGCCGGGGCTGCGAGTTCGTGTTCGAATGGCCGCGTTCGAATGGCAGCGACCTCCGCTGTCAGTAGGGCTGCTTGCCGTATGAGCTCCTCGTTAGGCTCGTGTAGACGCGCATAGCTGTCACCAGCAGCTGCGTTGTGGGACGGAGAGTCAGGAGGGCGATGAACAGTGGCCACGGAGGGAAAACCTACATCCGTATTACCTTGTCGGCTGACTGAGCCAGAGATTCCAACGTCCAGAACGAAGACGCGCCCACGATAATGCACACCTGCGGTGGAAGGTGCTGCAGGAAAAGTTCAGTATTCGTTTCGAACTCTTGAACGCCACACGCGGGACGCCGACGCCGGATTTTCAGCGACGTGGGCCCCTTAACGCAGTCGCGTTAAAGCAGACAGTCAAGCTGACAAATTCGAACACAAAACAGGGAAAGCTCAGAAGGACAGCCTTTCACCTCTTTCATCTTTGCATTATTGACGCGTGTTGTTTACTTCAAACCCCGTCCCGAACGAGGAGTGCGTCTTGATTGCACATTTTTGCGTTCTGTGGCAGCGAACTTGTTGTTTCTCATATTTTGGTATTGCTCAAGTTGAAAAATGTTTTTGAATATTCTTGCTTTTTTCTTTTAAAGTTAGTTGATCAGACTTAGCTAACTGATGAACCAAAGGGCTACATAACTTGGCCCAAAATGATATGTGCTTTGGATTGCTCATTGTTTTCAAGCATTCTTATTCTTCTAACTACAGAGACACTTAACGAAATATTGACACACAGCTTATTTTTTTGCAGCCTCAGGCTGTGGAAGAAGTACGTGGGGATGATAGAACTGACGTTCTTCAAGATACTTACTGCGGAACGCTGTCCAACAGGGTTGAAGTGCCAAGCAAGGAATATAGCAAACATTGATGTGGCGTTTTGGCACTCTCCGTTGAAAATATATACTTTATAAATTGCATAATTTTTGTATTTACTTTGTCACAGGTTAAGTGTGTGTACCCGATTTCTTAAACTATGGCGAACGAATATCTAGAATATTATTTTCCTTGCTGTACTTTGCGCAGGCAATGATGTCGCATTTTCCACTATATTTCCAGAGAAACTTGATTCCTACAGCCTGCGTTCCGTCTCCGCTTAACACATCAATCTTTTAGACAAGAGGGGGACGTGTTCCCAGCTAAAGAACGGCCATGGATGGATATACAGGGTAATGTAAGAAACCCGGGAATAACAGTTGTCACCAAGATGCGCTCAGGGTCATAATGATGGAATAATGAACTTGAAAAGTTGGAAATAGAACAGCACTTTGACTTGCGTATCTTGGCGTCTCTCATACTTTGTACCATATGCCTCCGAGAACTCAAAGCTGCAGCGCGAGCAAAAAAATTAATTGAAAGTACTTTCGTGCAAGCTTAAACGAAGGATACACTAAAACACTGAGCAAAAAAATTAATTGAAAGTACTTTCGTGCAAGCTTAAACGAAGGATACACTAAAACACTGAACAGCAATAACAGCTTGTATGAAGTGCAAGCATAGCATAGCGTTAATGAAAGTTAAACACCAAAAGAATCTTAATTTAGGCTTGCTGGTAACACAGGAACATGGACACAGCGTGAGGAAGACAGGTTAGGCAGTAACATTGTTGAAAGTCAGCTCTATGTGCATTCACTTCTGTTCGTTCATTATACTTCGGTCTGTTCGAACAGCCTATACACCAATAAAGATGAATTCTGCCGAGGAATATGGCAAGGAATATTGGTGCGAACGCTTATTTATGGGAACGCTGCTGCGTGCTTAAAATCAGTTATCTCGACGGGCATGGGAAGCTAGAAATGGACGACGGGAATACTAACATTAGGCGAACAGGGTAAAACCACAAATGAGGCACAGCAGAGGTTGCGAGACCGGGCTAGATGTTACACATTCATGTTGTATATTCATGCTGTATATTCAGGCTTCTTTGTAATAAACGCCTGTTGGACGACATCACCGGTTCTTGTCGCTTCTTTTTTTTTCTTTCGTGCCTACTCTCGCGCTGGTCATGTCATACTGCAGGGGGCGCTGCTTTGGCGCTCTATTGCAGCCAGAGAAGCGCAGATCACTTGGTGGAACTCGAAGGAAAA
Source organism: Dermacentor albipictus (assembly GCF_038994185.2). NCBI lineage: Eukaryota > Metazoa > Arthropoda > Arachnida > Ixodida > Ixodidae > Dermacentor > Dermacentor albipictus. Next base: position 95,499,326 of record NC_091828.1, on the reverse strand, counting down.
TGGAAGGTAAACAGTTTGCATCTCGGCAGAAATGTCCGTATCTCAAATGCGCTTACGCGGAATGGAGCAAGAATCATGCTGCAACGAAAAGATGCAGCGAGAGCTTAAAATTTATTTGTGGACAATTTTTTGAAGCTATATAATGACTCGTTTCCATATAAGCGACTTCTGTCATGTAAGAAACTCCAGAAGCCTTGGATTAGTCCTGAGTTAGTAAGCTCAAAGTAAAGGAGAACTTGTAACAGAAACTTCAACAAAAGAATGGGATCCCGAGTTATTAAAAGTGTTTAAGTCTTTTCGGAACAAATTTACAAAAGAAAGAAGATCAGCAAGAAATCATTATTTACGTGAAGTGTCTTCCGCATGTGCCACAAGGTCAGATTTAATGTGGAAAATGTTAAATAAAACGCTCAATCGTAATGCCGACACAAATGTCATTGATAAAATTACCTTAAACAATGAAGAACTAATAGGAAAGCGATTAGCTGATACATTTAACTATCATTTTGTCAATATAACCACAGATGATAGCGCTTAGTTAAGTCGATCATACAAGCAGCGACTCCTTTTTTGTGAATCCCGTATCGGATGAAGAAGTGGCAGCAGATTTTTAAGGGTGAGCAATAGTGCCAGCCGCAGTGCAGATGGGATAACTATCAGACCCATAAAATACGTTTTAGAACTAATAACGCCATTTCTAACACATATATGACATATCATAACACATATAACACATAACACAAGTGGAAAGCTTATATCGCCTTAAAACAGACCAGTCCACTTGTCGAAATGTTGGCTCCTGCTTTCACCTTGTTCTCATTTTGCTCATCGTCTTGAATTTCCCTCTCCCACCTACCTCGTGTTTTCTGCATGCATAACATAGCTTGTTCCCACAAAGCGGCAACAGGCATCTTGTTCAAGTACAGATCATATTGAAAGGCATTCCAAATAAAGTTCTGAGGTAGAAAATGAGCAATGGCCCTTTTGTTTCTGCCAACTCTACAAACCATGCATGACAAGGCAGGCCTGGTCGCACTATGCTGCTGGCGCTCCTGTGGTTGAAGTTGCGTCAGGCAAACATGTTTAAAGCCGTTCTAATGAAGAGCCCCCCTTCCTGCCTTCAGCGTGCCACCTATTTCTTTCGCGCTTCCTTCTGTGGCGAAAAAGTGCGTTTACGGTTTCATTTGGCCCTAAGACATCTTTTATCTCGCAAAAATAAAAAACAACCCGGTGAGGCAGAGGTCTCACGAGAGGCACTCATAAATCGGGTGCCAGACGCTATGCGGCACGATACGCTCCTTAGAACAACAATAAAAGTCACCGCCATCGAGAAAGGCTTCCAATGAACGAACAATATAATTACAGCCACAACAGAAATTCTGCCATCAAGGGTATTGCTGGTAATTGGCCCAGAAGCATGCGCTCTAAACTCTTGCAGCATTTTTTATTCACAGCCAGCCACTTTAGTTTATAAGATGCTCTATTTAGAGCACATCACTCCTGATTGTACACCTCCATGACTTTAATAATACACCGCTTGAGTCTTCGAATGGGCAAGCCTGCATCAATGCGCGTACAGTGGGGCGCATCAGTGCATTTTCGCCACATGTCACCGTTCTCCGGTTGAACGATTCCACACGGGTAAAAAAAATTCACGTCGTTATTGCGCTACAGCTTTCGCTACAAAACCAAGAACTGTGCCTAACAAACATAACAAACGAGAAGTAATGTAACAGCCAGTGATGTCACTGCAGTGTGCGTTATTGGCAAACATTTTAAAGAAGTCTAGATTGGTGTATTTTTATATATAAACTTTGTAGTTACCACAGGGTATGCTGTGTGAAAACCAATACACGCATGCTATTGTGTTTGGCAGACCGATATTCACGGCTGTACTAGTACTGAGAGACTGTGCGGCAGTGCTTCTATAATTGAACGGACGTTGTGGGTCAATATTTACAGAACCGTAGCCAGCCTTAACGGCAACGGAGGCCCACGATTGCCAGTACTGTCGCCCAGCTTACCCAACAAAGGCAATTAATTCACTGGCAATATCAGGCATTAGCACGGCGAACACTTGAACTGTGGACGCAACTGCGGATTTAGGTTGGCCCAGCCGCTGCCCGCACTAAACCCATATTTGTTCAAGCTAGCGATGATGCCTGGATATGTCTGATATGATGCCTGGAAAATGTCTCGAGCGGCCAGTCACAGAGCAATGTTGCGTGTATTCCCAGACTTCTCTTATACCTGAAAAAAAAACACTTTCATGTAGCACATATTGAGCAACTGTAAACTATATCGGGAGTTCTCCATGTTGCTCTACAAATTTTTTATTGACACTTCTCATCTATCTATAATATATGAGAAGTTTATTAATATCTTTTAGACTAATTATGTGATTAGGCGGAATGCAAAAAATAATCTTAGTATATCCGAGCGATGGCGAGTAACCTTAACTTGCTTTTGTTGAGCTACATGGCCTTTGCACATTTTCTGGCTTGGCTCAAGTTACTTGGGACACCCGCTATATACACGATGAAGGAGCTCGTTCACTTCTCTCCGAGACGCCGCTAACATTGACGTACTAGTTGCGCTGCTAGAACTTGCCATCCAGGTGCCGGCGATAATGCAAAGAGGATTTTTGCAGCAGATATCAAAATGACAAGACTCGACGTGCTCTTCACGCGAAACGTTTTCTGCCGCTGAACGCGTTCAACGCAATCGCTTTCGTGCATCATAGTCTCTAGGCATTCATAGCCGAATTACTGCGTCACGGCATCCTCATCACGTCACTTGCCTCCCTACTTCAGCAATAGTTGGCCGCCAATGCCTACCTCACGGCGATTGTACGCATGATTCCCTAAAAATACAAGCTGCGCAGATCATACATTTCGTCCGATATATATATATATATATATATATATATATATATATATATATATATATATATATATATATATATATATATACCCAAGCAAGTTGATGGAGTGGCGGCCGTCGCTGTAGTGCAATTGGTAATACATAGCACGCGTAATGCGAAGGTTATGGGTTCGGTCCCCGCCACTCACAACATTATTTTCTACATTGCAATTTCACCACAGCTAATTGCCCTATGTTCTCCCTGGCAGTATTGCCTGGTCGCTTTATGCTGAAGTGATTAACAGAAGTGAAGCCCCTCGTTTTCCCTCCACTTTCTCTCTCTCTCTCGCTCTCTCTGTCTTTATATATATATATATATATATATATATATATATATATATATATATATATATATATATATATATATATATATATTGCAAGCACATGTTTAGACGTCGTCACGTGATTTTTCGCATGGATCAATGCAAACGAAAGCGCTGTGATCAGCGGTGAAGCATGGCGAGCGCAAGCAGCAACAGCGTTCTTTTTCGTCTCTTACCTGTGTCCGTAAACAGGGTGACCCAAGTAACTTTCATCATCATCATCCTCAGCCTGGTTAGATCCACTGCAGGGCAAAGGCCTCTCCCATACTTCTCCAACTACACCGGTCATGTGCTGACGGTGGCCATGTCGTCCCTGAAAACTTCTTGATCTCATCCGCCCACCTAACATTCTGCCACCCCATGCTACCCTTCCGTTCCTTTGGAATCCAGTCCGTAACCCTTAATGACCATCGGTTATCTTCCCTCCTCATTACATGCCCTGCCCATGCCCACTTCTTTTTCTTGATTTCAACTAAGATGTCATTAACTCGCGTTTGTTCCCTCACCCAATCTTCTCGTTTCTTCTCCCTTAACGTTACACCTATCATTCTTCTTACCATAGCTCGTCGCGTCGTCCTCAATTTAAGTAGAACCCTCTTCGTAAGCCTTCATGTTTCTGCCCACACGTGAGTGTTGGTAAGACACAGCTATTATACACTTTTCTCTTGAGGGATAATGACAACCTACTGTCATGATCTGAGAATGCCTGCCAAACGCACCGGAGCCCATTCTTTAGTCAAGTAACTTTAGCCAGAGCTTAAAGATATGCGAATGCAACGTAGCTGGACAGAACCAACGGAATGTTGTTTGACGTCTCTTGGAGATACTCGGAATATATATTTTTGATTAAGCCTAATGACATAATTAGTCCTAAATAATGATTGAACTTCCCAAATATTATAGTTAGATAATATGTGTCAATGAGAAAATTGTAGAGCAACATGAAAAACCCCTCATACAGCTTTCTGCTGTTCAATATGTGCTACATAAGAATGCTTTTCCGAAGGTGAGAGGAGCTCCCTAATACACGCAAAGTGCATCGAGCGACCAATCAAGCGGTGAGTTTGCGTGCATTTGCGGGCTTCTTTCACGCTCAGGAAAACCCTTTTATGTAGCACGTATTGAGCAACAGAAAGCTGCGCCGGATTTTTCCATGTCCCTACACAATTTTCCTGTTGGCACTTTTCATATAATTGTAACATTGGAGAATTTGAATAATTAATTAAGCCTAATTATCTAACTAGACGGAATTAAAAAATTCATCTGAATATCTCCAAGGGATGGCAAGCAACATTACCTTGGTTCTGTTCAACTACGGGGCATTATCATGTTTTTAAGCTCTCGATAAAGTTAGCTGGGACACCCTCTATGTCACTGCAATCACCCCCCCGCCCCCTGAAAAAGGAACGACCCTGGCCAGCTAAAGAAACGGTGGTACTGGCGGGTCGCAGGGCGGCTTCAACCGTTGGACGTGAACCGCTTCGCGGTGCCGTTGGTCCGTTTGACTCGCGAGGCTGAATGACGTATTTGACAGGGGACGCGTGACGTGAAACTAGGTAAGAACAGTCACACTTAGGCAGGAGCTTTGTGGAAAGGCCGGGAGGGATGAAGGGAATGCGAAGCCACACCAGTGTACCAGGCAAATATGATGGCAATGAGGAGCTACCGTCGTCACAATCCTTCTGGCTAGCCTCGACCGCGAGGTAATTGAGCGCGTGAGTTGGCTGCATTCCTCGGCATAGGGAGGTAATTCAGACAGTTTAGGGGTTTCGGAGACATCAGCGCCATATGGGAGGACAGTGTCCACGAAGGTGGAAGGTTCACGGCCGTAAAGAAGGAAGAACGGGGAGAGCCTTGTGGTAGACTGAGTGGCGCTGTTGTAAGCGCAAGAAGGGTGGTATCTGGTCCCTGTCAGTATGGTCAGCGGAAACGTGCACTGCCAGCATGTCGCCTAGTGTTCGCATAAAGCATTCAGTCACGCCCTCGGTATGGGGACCATATGCGCAATGCTGCAGTCACAAAGAAGGACTTCTACGACTTCGGGGAGGAAGGAACGTCCGCGATCGCTCAGTAACTCACGAGGCGCACCATGCCGAAGAACGAGTTATGGAGGATGAACGTCACGACTTCACGGGATGTGGCAAAAGAAAGCTTCGGAGTTACGGTGAAGCGCGTGAGGTGGTCCACAGCGACGAGGTTGCCGTTTTGAGTATTCGGAAGCTGCTCGTACACATCGATTCCGATGTTTTTGAGAGACCAGGTGGACAGGGCAGTGGTTACAGCGGCCCTGTGGCAGCGTAAGGTGGACTCTTGCGCCTTTGGCACTCAGAGCACGAGCAGACGTACTGCCGGACGGAGTGGTACATTGCGCGCCGGTAGTACCGAACTCGCAGGCGTGCGCAGGTCCTTAATACTCGTGCATGGGCGCATTGTGAGTCCGCATGAAAGAGGCACAGATGTCGGAACGTAGACGACGAAGAATCACCAGCAACCATTTACGACCATCAGATGAGTAATAGAAGCCCATCGCGAATGGTAAAGTGTCGATCAGTGCGTCGAAGCGTGCGGTTGGTGGTTAGCGATGACGGGTCCGACAGGAACTTTAGTGGGGAGGCTATCCAAGGATCCCTGCGCTGCTCGGACGACATAGGTGAGCGACAAAGCATCGTAGGTGACGACAGGCACCACACCAATCTCATAGGGAAGAGGAGAACTGGAAAGAACGTCTGCAGTGGCATGTTTACGTCCGAACCTGTAGACGACATGAATGTTATCGTCTTGGAGACGTAGTGCCCACCGAGCCAGACGACCAGATGGACATTTGAAGTCGGCACGGTCGCCGCGCTGTACCATTATTCGGAAAGCTAGAAGAATCGTTCTGCGTAACAATGTTTAAGTGCCGAGCCAATGGAGGTGCCCCCATTGTACAGCTTCGCTGAATATCGGTCTCTGCCACGGAATAAGTGCGCAAGTGTCGATTCCTTCTGTTTTCTCTAGTTCTTTCTTTAAAAAAACAGGTGCGGTTTTCTACAATGTTTTTCGCTCTGACGTGCTTGGTTGCTGGGCGAAATTTCCATAGCGGCCAATAGCTATTGTGCGAGAACTGGCCGAGCCACAAAAACAAGGCAGACAATGTCGCTTACTGTGCTTACTCAAAGAAAAATGAGACTTCTACACAATGATGTAGAAGCAATTCCTACTTATTTTTGATTTATTAATTCTTTCGCTCCTCCTTGCGGGTTTCCGCAGATCTATTGCGTCATTACGCTTATATATAGCACATTCGAAATAGCGGTGTTGAAGGTGTGAAGGTCGCCACGCTGTTCCCATGAGTACCTTTCTTCGGAAAGCTAGAATAATCGTTCTGCGTAATAATGTTTAAGTGCCGAACCGTTGGAGGTGCCCCCAGTGTACAGCTTCGTGCATTCGCGCTGCCACGGAATACGTACGCAAGTGCCGATTCTTTTTTATGCGAAGCATATTACGAGAGCTCAACCCAGCTCCTCAGGCGCGGCGGTGTCGCCTTGAAACCACGTGACACCGTGACGTCATGACAGAGGAGAAGTGGCTTTGGCTCAACTCTTGCAAGACGGGCTGGGCGGGAATCGAACCAGGGTCTCCGGAGTGTGGGACGGAGACGCTACCACTGAGCCACGAGTACGATGCTTCAAAGCGGTACCAAAGCGCCTCTAGTGAATGCGGTGTTGCCTTAGAAACGAGCTGTTTCTAAGGCGTGCGTCTCTTGCTCAGGCGCACATTTCGTTGCCGCGCCGAACGCTGCTTTGCTCGACGCTCACCGCGTCCAATGCGGGGCGCATAGTCGCTGCCCTGTAGCCCATTGTCTTACACCCCTTGGCGGGTCGACGGGAACGCTGTCGCGTTCCACTCTTGAAGGCGAAGCAGTAATGCATGAGTTGTTTCTTCGTCTAGCCGAACCAAATATAGCCAAGCAACAGCAGTTCACCAGGCTAAACAGTGGTTCAACAACTAAAATAAAGGCTAGTATGCTTCGCATCCTGGGCTTAACCTTACCTAAGCCACAGCCATTTTTTTTGTCTAGTTCTTTTTTAAAAAAAAAGAACAGGTGCGGTTTCCTACAATGTTTCTCGCTCTGGCGTGCTTGGTTGCTGGGCGAAATTTCCATAGCGGCCAATAGCTATCGTGCGAGAACTGGCCGAGTCGCAAAAACAAGGCAGACAATGTCGCTTACTGTGCTTACTCAAAGAAAAATGAAACATCTACACAATGATGTTGAAGCAATTCCTACTTTTTTTTTTCATTTAATAATTCTTTCGCACCTCCTTGCGGGTTTCCGCAGATCTATTGCGTCATTATGCTTATATATAGCACATTCGAAATAGCGGTGTTGAAGGTGTGAAGGTCGCCACGCTGTTCCCATGAGTACCTTTCTTCGGAAAGCTAGAAGAATCGTTCTGCGTAATAATGTTTAAGTGCCGAGCCAATGGAGGTGCCCCCATTGTACAGCTTCGCTGAATATCGGTCTCTGCCACGGAATAAGTGCACAAGTGTCGATTCCTTCTGTTTTGTCTAGTTCTTTCTTTAAAGAACAGGTGCGGTTTTCTACCCTGTTTCTCGCTCTGACGTGCTTGGTTGCTGGCCGAAATTTCCATAGCGGCCAATAGCTATCGTGCGAGAACTGGCCGAGCCGCAAAAACAAGGCAGACAATGTCGCTTACTGTGCTTACTCAAAGAAAAATGAGACATCTACACAATGATGTTGAAGCAATTCCTACTTATTTTTCATTTATTAATTATTTCGCTCCTCCTTGCGGGTTTCCGCAGATCTATTGCGTCATTATGCTTATATATAGCACATTCGAAATAGTGGTGTTGAAGGTGTGAAGGTCGCCACGCTGTTCCCATGAGTACCTTTCTTCGGAAAGCTAGAAGAATCGTTCTGCATAATAATATTTCAGTGCCGAGCCGTTGGAGGGACCCCCAGTGTACAGCTTCGTGCATTATCGCGCTGCCACGGAATACGTACGCAAGTGCCGATTCTTTTTTTTTGTCTAGTTCTTTTTTTAAAAAAAAAAGAACAGGTGCGGTTTCCTACAATGTTTCTCGCTCTGGCGTGCTTGGTTGCTGGGCGAAATTTCCATAGCGGCCAATAGCTATCGTGCAAGAACTGGCCGAGCCGCAAAAACAAGGCAGACAATGTCGCTTACTGTGCTTACTCAAAGAAAAATGAAACATCTACACAATGATGTTGAAGCAATTCCTACTTTTTTTTTCATTTAATAATTCTTTCACTCCTCCTTGCGGGTTTCCGCAGATCTATTGCGTCATTATGCTTATATATAGCACATCCGAAATAGCGGTGTTGAAGGTGTGAAGGTCGCCATGCTGTTCCCATGAGTGCCTTTCTTCGGAAAGCTAGAAGAATCGTTCTTCATAATAATATTTCAGTGCCGAGCTGTTGGAGGTGCCCCCAGTGTACAGCTTCGTGCATTATCGGGCTGCCACGGAATAAGTCCCCAAGTACCCATTCTTACTTTTTTGGTATGCCAGCGCGGTTTTCTCCAACAATGCTTCCCGTGCTGACGTGCTTGGTTACTGGGTGAAATTTGCATAGAGGGCAGCGGCAATGATGCGAGAATTGACAGAGTCGCAAACGCTTGGCAGGCAATGTCGCTTACTATACTTAGCCTAGCGTATTCTAAATAATGGTGCGCAAAAGTGCGCGGTCTACGCGCAACTACGCGGAACTGTCGGTACTATTCTAAAGGTCGTTTGATCTATGGCTGAAAAAGTCAAAATTTTGGGAGCTGGTCAAATTCATATCCATGCATACATTAAAAAGTACAACAGTAGGCGTTGTTCTTGTAAAATAATTGAATATTGTGCTCCGTCGTGATTCATTGGTATAGATCGTCAACTACATGTCGCATTGACGGAGGACCCAAACGTTATTTTTCAACTTGCTTGGCTTTCCGCTATTTTTCTGTGCTCTGTGCTTTAGAGTGGCACATAAGGTTTCCACATGAAATCATAGGCCCTGAAATATGTAACAGGAACCGTCGACTCCCCTATATTGTCATCTTGCATAAAACTTTCAGATCACTATTATTCTATGTGCAAGAATGCAGGTCTACCAGTGGGAATACAAGCAATCTATATTGGTACAATAATCCATCGTAATAGAATATGAAAATACACTTTGGTGAATTCTTCCGTAAATGAGAACGTACTCCTCAAACGCTTATATACGGTGAGGTTACTGCAATCAAGATGATGCTGAACGGTATCCCAGTTCCTCCCGGAAAGTTGGACGTTTGTGGAGCTTCAGCAGTGTTTCTTGTATGATATGGCACTAGTCATAGCTATGTGTGCGTAACGACAACAATTCAATCGCTGAGCTACCAGTATCTCATAATTAAACCGCAGGAAATGTCGCATTCCCAAGGAGTTCTAGCACGGAGCGGTCGGCGTGCATCTGCGGTCGAAGTGGTCGGCATACCAGCAGCCTCTAGCAAACCTCTCAGGACAGGCAAATCGGAGAACATACTTGCGTGCATAGTAGTTTTCATACTGTGGTTTTACTTACTAGGAATATTCTTTAAAGTTAAACACGGTCTTAAAACGTGCAGCGGTGGTCTAGAGGTGGAGCATCCGCCTCGCGTGCAAGAGGACCGTAGTTCGAATCCCGGTGCCGCGCAATTTTCCACCAGACTAAAAAAGAAACCCGAGTGTTGATAAAATTGCACAAACAGGCCTGGAGCGCGGCCTGATCCCGGTGACCAGAACCGGTAACGCACTCCCTCACCAGAGCAGGATTGGCCACCCTGGTGCAGTACTTGGCCACAACCCCCTATATGAATACAACAATCAAACCCCGGCCTTCAGTCCCCAGCAGCTGCGAAGCAACTGACCACGGCGGCGGTCAGACCTGCGACGCAGCAGAGGGTGCTAAGAATCCCTTGATCCGGACAGGCCGCCATTGAAATCTGAACCTGGCAACGTTTAACGCTAGAAAGCTATCTAGTGAGGCGAGCCTAGCAGTGCTATCGGAGGTTTAAAGGCAGTAAATTGGATATAATAGGGCTCAGTGAAGTTAGGAGGACAAATGAAACATATGCAGTGCTAAAAAGCGGGCACGTCCTGTGCTACCCGGGCTTAGCGGAGAGGTGAGAACTAGGAGTCGGATTTCTGATTATTAAGAATATAGCTGGTAACATCCAGGAATTCTATAGCATTAACGAGAGGGTGGCAGGTCTTGTTGTGAACCTTAATAAGAGCCACAAATTGAAGGCCGTACAGGTGTACGCCCCTACATACAGTCATGATGACCAAGAAGTCGAAAGCTTCTATGAAGACGTGGAATCGGCGATGGGTAAAGTCAAAACAAAATACACTGTACTGATGGGCGATTTCAATGCCAAGGTAGGCAAGAAGCAGGCTGGAGACAAGGCATTGGGGTAATATGGCATAGGCACTAGGAAAAGCAGGGGAGAGTTATTAGTAGAGTTTGCAGAAGAGAATAATATGCGGATAATGAATACCTTCGTCCGCAAGCAGGATAGACGAAAGTAGACGTGGAGGAGCCCGAATGGCGAGACTAGAAATGAAATAGACCTTATACTCGGCGCTAACCCTGGCATCATGCAATATATAGACGTGCTCGGCAAGGTGCACTGCAGTGACCATAGGATGGTAAGAACTCGAATTAGCCTAGACGTGAGGAGGGAACGGAAGAAACTGGTACATAAGAAGCCAACCAATGAGTTAGCGTTAAGAGGGAAAATAGAGGAATTCCGGATCAAGCTACAAAACAGGTATTCGGCTTTAACTCAGGAAGATGAACTTAGAGTTGAAGATATGAACGACAATCTTACGGGCATCATTAAGGAGTGTGCAATAGAAGTCGGTGGTAACTCCATTAGACCGGATACAAGTAAGCTATCGCAGGAGACGAAAGATCTGATCAAAAAATGCCACTGTATGGAAGCTTCTAACCCTACACCTACAATAGAACTGGCAGAATTTTCCAAGTTAATCAACAAGCGTAAGACAGCTGACATAAGTAAATATAGTATGGATAGAATTGAACATGCTCTCAGGAACAGATGAAGCCTAAAATCAGTGAAGAAGAAACTAGGAATAGGCAAGAACCAGATGTATGCGTTAAGAGACAGAGCCGGCAATATCATTACTAATATGGATGAGATAGTTCAAGTGGCTGAAGAGTTCTGTAGAGATCTATACAGTACCAGTGGCACCCACGACGATAATGCAAGCGAGAATAGTCTAGAGGAATTTGAAATGCCACAAGTAACGCCGGAAGAAGTAAAGAAAGCCTTGGGAGCTAAGCAAAGGAGGAAGGCAGCTGGGGAGGATCAGGTAACAGCAGATTTGTTGAAAGATGGTGGGCAGATTTTTCTAGAAAAACTGGCCACCCTGTATCCGCAATGCCTCATGACTTCGAGCATACCAGAATCTTGGAAGAACGCTAACCTAATCCTAATCCATGAGAAAGGGGACGCCAAAGACTTGAAAAAATATAGACCGATCAGCTTACTGTCCGTTGCCTATAAAGTATTTACCAAGGTAATCGCAAATAGAATCAGGAACACCTTATACTTCTGTCAACCAAAGGACCAGGCAGGTACCGTAGAGGCTACTCAACAATAGGCCATATTCACACTATCAATCAGGTAATACAGAAATGTGCGGAATATAACCAACCCTTATATTTAGCTTTCATTGATTACGAGAAAGCGTTTGATTCAATCGAAGGCTCAGCAGTCATGAAGGCCTTACGGAATCAGGGTCTAGACGAGCCGTATGTAAAAATACTGAAAGATATATATAGTCCACAGTCAATGTAGTCCTCCAGGAAGAAAGCAACAAAATTCCAATGAAGAAAGGCGTCAGGCAGGAAGATACGATCTCTCCAGTGCTATTCACGGCGTGGTTACAGGAGGTATTCAGAGACTTGGATTGGGAAGAATTGGGGATAAGAGTTAATGGAGAATACCTCTAGTAATGGAGAATACCTCTAGTAACTTGCGATTCGCGGATGATATTGCCTTGCTTAGTAACTCAGGGGACCAATTGCAATGTATGCTCACTGACCTGGAGAGACAAAGCAGAAGGGTGGGTCTAAAACTTAATCTGCAGAACACTAAAGTAACGTTTAGCAGTCTCGGAAGAGAACAGCAGATTGAGATAGGTAGCGAGGCACTGCAAGTGGTAACGGAATACAAATACTTAGGACAGGTAGTCACCGCGGGTCTGGATCATGACACTGAAATAGTCAGAAGAATAAGAATGGGCTGGGGTGCGTTTGGCCGGCATTCTCAGGTCATGAACAGCAGGTTGCCATTATCCCTCAAGAGAAAGGTGTATAAGAGCTGTGTCTTACCGGTACTCACGTACGGGGCAGAAGCCTGGAGGCTTACGAAAAGGGTCCTTCTTAAATTGAGGACGACACAACGAGCTATGGAAAGAAGAATGATGGGTGTAACGTTAAGGGATAAGAAAAGAGCAGATTGGGTGAGGGAACAAACGCGAGTTAATGACATCTTAGTTGAAATCAAGAAAAAGAAATGGGCATGGGCAGGACATGTAATGAGGAGGGAGGATAACCGGTGGTCATTAAGGGTTACGGAGTGGGTTCCAAAGGAAGGGAAGCGTAGCAGGGGGTGGCAGAAAGTTAGGTGGGCGGATGAGAATGGGATGTTTGCAGGGACAAAATGGCCACAATTAGTACATGACCGGGGTACTTGGAGAAGTATGGGAGAGGCCTTTGCCCTGCAGTGGGCGTAACCAGGCTGATGATGATGATGGTGATGCTGATGATGATGAAATTTTTACTTCTCCCCGCGAGATGCATCAGTACGGAATAACTTCCCCAAATATGTATCTCCTTATTTCCTTGCTGAAAAAGGGTTGGAATAAAAATACAGTAGAGCCCTTTTCCCCATGATCTCGATGGTGATACGATAAGCGTTCAACGACACACCGTACGGCTAAAGTCACTTTCATTTAAAACCTGTTGCAGTCATTATGAGTCTTGCATTGCTACAGCTGTACACAAAATGGTTTAAAATAGTTATTTACGTTTTGGCTCCCCCACGGGAGCCTTCTTAACTATGTGGTTTAAAATAGTTATTTGCGTTTCGGCTACCCCACGGGAGCCTTGTTCCCAATGAGGTTCCCAATGTGGCATTTTACATTGTGAACGAGGCTCCCGTGAGGGAGCTGTAACGTAAATAACTATTTTAAACCAGTGTGAACAATGCTCCCGTGGGGGAGCCGAAACGTAAATAACTATTTTAAACCATTTCTGTCGGTGTCCAGACCTCTTCCTTTCAAGTATGCATCATCCCGACCAAACGGGCTTCCGTCATACTCTCAACTTCAGATGTACACAACATACACTGTTTTTGTTATGTCTCCCTTTCGTACACTGTCCTGGCACACTGCCTCGCTTCCCATGGTCACCTATGGCGGCATGTCGATGATCGTTGACGAGAACGCAGGGACAACGATACAATGACGAAGAAGGAACAGCGTCTATGGAAAGACAAAAGCGGTATGACGACCTTGACATGACGATTCTGAAATGATGACGCTGATTTCACGATGAAATAGTAACAACTACGGGATGAAGACCGTGAGAAGGCGACAAGTGTTTTACGAAAACCCGCCGACGAAGGTGTGATGGAGGGGACGGCAAGGGTACCAATGTGAGATAGTGCCTGTCTGACAACGGTGTAATGACGAAATGACCGCGACGAAATGACAATGACAGTATATTCATAATTTAATGGTGCTGGCTTGAATACGCTAAAACCACGGAAGAGGAATGACGTCTCTGGAACGACGAAGGCAATATGGACGAACGGACGGACGGACGGACGGACGGACGGATGGATGGATGGATGAATGGAGTTTCTCACTATAACACTTAGAGGGAAATCTGGCGCCACCGTCTATTGGAGTTTCATAAGGAGCGCTGTGCCGTCATGCGAATGACGATATACGTGTCTGCGAGGCTTGTGTTGGCTGGTGTTGTAAGAGGCTTCGTCTAAAACGTGGGTATGGCTACACAAATAACGCGTTCTTAAAGTAAGATCTGCATAAAATGTTTCCATTCAGGCATACTACATCTTCCAGTGAAGTTTACTCACCTACAATCCATAACCAAGCGCAGAAAAGCAAGAACAGGTGACAAACCCTTCCAAAGCGAGCATGAATCTTGTCTTCTGTTCCCCAACTTTAGCGGCCAGCTGATGCTTTTAGCGCTTCGTATAATTTTACATGCAATAACAAGTTCTCATAGTTAAACAAAACATGTTTTCCTGTGATAATAAAGCTAAAACAACTCTTTACGTGCTGTTTTATCCGAAAATTAATCATTGTGAAAGACGGAACGGCGCTTGCCTGGCTCTCCGAAAACGATGCCAATCCAAGGTCACAATATACCGGCATTCCCGTGCATACCACAGCGCAGCAGAGCCACATTTCCCTCTAGGTAATATAGTGAGAAACTCTATGGATGGATGGACGGACGGACGGACGGACGGACGGACGGACGGACGGACGGACGGACGGACGGACGGACGGACGGACGGACGGATGGATGGATGGATGGATGGATGGATGGATGGATGGATGGACGGACGGACGGACGGACGGACGGACGGACGGACGGACGGACGGACGGACGGACGGACGGACGTACGGACGGACTACGGGATGAAGACCGTGAGAAGGCGACAAGTGTTTTACGAAAACAGACAGACAGACAGACAGACAGACAGACAGACAGACAGACAGACAGACAGACAGACAGACAGACAGACAGACAGACAGACAGACAGACAGACAGACAGACAGACAGACAGACAGACAGACAGACAGACAGACAGACAGACAGACAGACAGACAGACAGACAGACAGACAGACAGACAGACAGACAGACAGACAGACAGACAGACAGACAGACAGACAGACAGACAGACAGACAGACAGACAGACAGACAGACAGACAGACAGACAGACAGACAGACAGACAGACAGACAGACAGACAGACAGACAGACAGACAGACAGACAGACAGACAGACAGACAGACAGACAGACAGACAGACAGACAGACAGACAGACAGACAGACAGACAGACAGACAGACAGACAGACAGACAGACAGACAGACAGACAGACAGACAGACAGACAGACAGACAGACAGACAGACAGACAGACAGACAGACAGACAGACAGACAGACAGACAGACAGACAGACAGACAGACAGACAGACAGACAGACAGACAGACAGACAGACAGACAGACAGACAGACAGACAGACAGACAGACAGACAGACAGACAGACAGACAGACAGACAGACAGACAGACAGACAGACAGACAGATAGATAGATAGATAGATAGATAGATAGATAGATAGATAGATAGATAGATAGATAGATAGATAGATAGATAGATAGATAGATAGATAGATAGATAGATAGATAGATAGATAGATAGATAGATAGCACCAAATGGCCTTTTCTTCTTTCAAAAAATTGAAAATGCAGAATGCAGGCCTAATTGCAAGCTGGGTGCAATACATTTGTCTATTACAGAAGCACGGAACAATGTTTGCGTTTTCAGATAATTCAACATGCCCCCTGTGGACACGAAAGGTGGTCACACAAGAAGCTCTACGAGAAATCGTTGAGCTCAAACTGTCGTAATGTACGAGGTACAGTGTATAGACGAGGACATAGGGAGCGGAACCTCACTGGTGCCATAGCAGACTGAGAAACTTCAGCAGTTCCTTATTCTTTGATCCTCCATTTGCAGAAAGCGACAGAGTTTTGATCTCCCAATGCTGCTGAGAGGCTCATCGCCACCCGAATTCCAATGAACCTATATTCCTTGCAATGAGAACTGTTTTGCTCTTTGCATCTATCATATCTTACTTCTATTAGTACCCTATAAAGCTTCTCATGGGTCTAACGTGACACGCCTGTGAGCGAAACAAAACATTCGTTTCAATTACGAGCGTTTCGTATCACAAAAGGTTTGTAGCAAATCTTCCAAAAAAAATGGGTAATCAGCTGTCAAATTACAAAGCGCGTTAGAATGTTTTCGGACACCAAAGGCTGAAGAAACACAAACTCCTCTTCACGCATAAAAATAATTCTTATGGCTAACATGGCGAACAAAACTAGCGGCGGCGGCAAATTGACTTTGGTATCGTGTATGGGTAGATCATGTGGTAAAGCACCACTTTATTGCCATAAGAGCAGCAAGCATGTTCCCACTATTGTACATTTATTTTTTATTGAATAGGCCCGATACGATGGTAGACCGCAACCTACCTACAGCAATCTGCCTGGTGCACTCAAGCAAAATTACACCCATTGGGCCGTACCTTGCCACACAACAATAATCGTCATCTGTCTTGCCCGTATTTCCTTTCTTTAACGCTGCGAGCCCGGTACTTCCAAGTCGCGAACGGCATGCGCGACATAGGATTCTCAACAGAAAAGTAGCGAGGGCAGCGTTTTCAAGAAAGGAAACGCAAGCAAGACCGTTGGCGATTACTGCTGTGGCGCAAATACACACCACAAAGGGCGTACACTTGTTCAAGAGTGTATGAGACCGAGGAGTCTTCCTATTCAAGCAGTGCAGAAACCATCAAAGATGACTGTTTAAATAAGCAAAAGGTATACTGTTTTGGACACTGCCGTGTTTGTATCCTATTTCCTTTTCCTTTCTCATCCAGTGAAACCATGGTCAGAAAATCGAGGCCTTGGAGGCCCATGCTTACGCAGTCCAAAAGGCCTTATGCACAACTCTTTACTGGTTACTGCAGAAATAAAGTACTCTCTTATAGAGAACGCGCAAGGAGACTTTGATAAGTTTGCTCTATCTATCTATCTCTCTCTCTACCAACTGCGCGACCCATGAAGATTAATCAAGGCTGCTTCAGAGAGGAATTTTCTTCAACTCAAATGGCTGGAAGCTGGTTTATCGACCTGCTACGGAATGCCACTAGATAGACGTATGTTGATGAAAGATTGAGTGTTTATCCTAGTGACAGGGTTACAAGTCACCTTGAGTAGTTAAAAAATGTTAAACAACACTTCAGTTTCTATCAATAAAATGAGTCCACATTTCCTAAATTTCTTTTAATTCAGTTTGCTAGCTAACGTACCACTGTCTTCTACGCGTTAAGGCATTCCGAAAACAAAAAGAGTGGAGCAAGCTCGTACTTGTAAATAGCATTTGCTGAGCCGACGCTGTTACACAGCTTTCAAAAGAACACAGTTCGGTGTTTAGGAGTGAAAAGCTTTCAGGAATGAAGACGAACCCAGTGGTTTAAAACAAACGTTCTGCTTCAACAACATATTTGAAGGCGTAGGAAAACAAGGTGCTCAACTTCGTGGCATTGGTCCGTTATACCTTGCCAGGAAATGCAAGATCGGGTATTATGTTATGCATTGTACAAAACTTTTATTAGGCTGCCAACAAATTTTTCAGCAGTTTTAGATCTGCAGGTGTCTTCGTAATTGACGCCAGTATATCCTACAGCATACGGAAAATGAAACTGCAAGGACCTGTTTTCCGGAGGGGCTGGTGCAGAGGCCCACTCGTTTATTGTCCAAGATCAAGTGGTCCACCTGGATGCTAGCCTAGGTTGCGCATATGGCAGATGCGGTTTGTACAGGCATCGTGTGTCGTAATCTTTATTCGCGTAGCTCTTGTGAAGAGCTGAGGTTGAGCAGCGCGAATAAAAGGACACGAATAAACAAATACCACAGACAAGCGCTGTGGTGGTATAGCGAGTGTACCATGGTACCATGCACAGGCGTTCAGTTTGCGTTTTCCCTGACTGAATAAGTCGATTCAAAGCATGGTGCGATGACCTGTAGAAAGACATTTTGTTTCTCTGCTTGACGTTGAGAAAGTTCGATAACATTTACAGCATGCCCTAAGAATTCTCTCGAGAGAGTCAGTCATTCGGAGAACTGTCGAGTGCGGGCAAGATTCCACGAGTGACACGGCCGTATGCAAATGTCAAATCTCCTTGGTTATACTTTTCTGTCGCCGGATCAAAGAACCTTTGCTGAACAATGCTGTACATCGACATTCCTCATAGCGCAGTTCAGAATGACATTTCCTGCATATTTCTGTACTGCCCGGCTTTGACTTCGTTCAACCTTTCAGTACCAAGGCAAGCTGCGAGCCCAAATTCCATGAGCCTTCCATACTTAAAACATTGACGTCTTGTTTATCGCGCAGGTGAGTGCTGGAAAACATGTCTCCATGCTGGATACAAAGCAAAGGTTAAGAAGGAGGAGGAAAGACGGTGATGACGAAGTTGAAACCTGACCTGTCATGACTTTAGAGAAAGGACCAAGTGAACCAGGGGCAATGAAACACTGCTTCGCTTTTATGCCTAATGTCCTTAAATTACAGGAAATTGACCATATACGTGATAGAAGAAGAAACTTTTATTCAACTGAATCATAATGATATGACTCCTGACATCATTCTTCTGGCGATGAAATTCATCCCCGTGATGCCCCATTTGTCATCAACAAACCGCTGTCTTCGTGGAATTTTCGTTTAAAGTTCTTTTTAATCGACGTTAGGTCACTGCTGCGCAAAACGCTTCAAAAACACGCATGGCAATAAAAATGAAAAGACAATTACTTTAGTCATGCTATGTTTGTTACCAGGAACAAACTGAGCCCTTGGGTTTTGTTGATTCTTCTCGCTCATGACGCTTTTGCGAACTCACACTTCATGATTGTCATCTACTTCAAGCAACAATCACGCAGGCACCTGTCCACACTATTTGTATCAGTTTCAGTTTCCCTACTAACTTTCCAGGCCAGGAAGCATACAGCTGGCGGTTCGAGGGTCAATTAGTCTTCAGCCCAAACCCATCGAATCTGATGTATGCAGGCCTACCAGTCTAGTTCGGCAGAAATCCGCAAAGTGCACATATGTTGGCGACCTGAAGATTACCCCATCCTGCTGGCGGAATTACAAGTAACCTTGAGCAGCTAGGAACATGAAATGAAACCACACTCTATAAATACTACAGATATCCCAATATCGTTTGAAATTTTATCTTACTTAGGCCTTATGACTGGTGAAGCCAAGCTTACGGGAAGAAAACCGCATTCGGAGAACGAGTGCGCACATTATCTGGTGAAAACAAAGTTTTCTGGTGAAAAATTGATTCACCCTTTCAAAAAGACAGATGCATGTTTAAGAGCGTTAAGCCTAAGAAATGTAGCCATGTTAAGTACATAAACCAAAATTTTGCACCAACAACATACTTGGGCTGGAGAAACAAATCCTACATAGTTCGTTGTCTGCCGGTTTTATAGCCCCAATAAGAACTAGATATGCTATGGCGTTGTCCTCTGCACAAGATACCGACTTTTTTTAAACTATGGAACAACATTTATTATACAGAATTTGAGTTTCACATTTCTGGCTTTCGTAGCTGTTGTGAAAATTGTGAATCCTTTTCTCAGAGGCGCCTTTCATAGAGACCCCAAGTGCGCAAACAAGTTTATTCCAATATTCAACAGGAATATATTTTGCCATTGATTTCTTGAACAAGATGCCATTATAATATCAATGGTTATTTCATAAGGCCATAGTATTGTGCTGAAGGCGCTTCACCGATAATGTTCGTGTCAAGCCATTTGACTTTATCACCTACATGTTTCTCGTATGATGTCTGCTTTCACACTGACGTGTCGTTCAGAAACAGAGCAAGGAGATTGCGTTCGTGTTTTTGTCCACCAGCACCCTAGATTAGCAGTATTTTTAGCAGAATTAGCAGAATTTTTTTCTTTGGCTCTTAGCATGAAAACTGAATAATTTATCCTGTTGCACTGTCGAATGCGGTCTAAATTTCACTGCTATGCAGCCGTTGACTATGCTAAATACGCTGAGTGTTTCATCCCTTTCATAGAACGGAAACACGTCTGCTGAAGAATTCATTATTTTATTTAGAAATATGCGTCCTTATGTTGGGTTACTAAATATGCCGGTATTTTTTTACTTACTGACAGCCTTTCTACAGTAGTTAAAGACTGTCTTAACTCTATTATTCCTTGAGTACACACCAACAATGTTAACAGACAGCGAAATTCTGAGCCCCGTGCCACATGAGGGCGCACATACGGGAACGATGTCGCTACCGTTGACTTGTTCACCGACGCGCGGCCTTCATTAGAGGATCGAGAATACCAAAGTTCAGACTCTCAGGTCCGTTCGTCTCTAACGCCTTTTCCTTGTGTGGGCGTCCTTTGTGTTTCGCTGGTACCTGCTTTTTCAAGTTCATCATGAACCAACTAGCTCAAGAGCTTGTGATAATGCACTTCAGACTTTCATCTAAGCGTCCAAAATAGCGAAATGAAAGACAGCTCAAAGTAGTCCAGATTAAAATTGTGTAAGCGGTATAAGTGTATTGCGACCTATTTATGGTTAGAAAGGCTCAAAACAAGCAGAAATAAGCAAGAAAGCTAAAAGGCTCTACGGGCTTGGAGTGAAACGATCACACAGCTCGTTCCGTAACTAACTTTTACAAGGCGCCAAACACACCCACTAAGCCAGAAAACTGCAGAAGGCACAAAAGAAATTAACTGCTTTCTATACTGAATGTTACGTAGATTACAGATGCAGCATGTATAAATTAGAATTAATACATTCTGCATGAGAAAAAATATAGAGCGGGAAGCGAATCATAGAAAAGCGACTGGTGTAAACCAAGCCTAGCGCGCTGTCGTCTATCAATAAACCTATGGTGACAGGTCTCCCTCATTTCATTCCAGTACTTCTTAAGTATGTACGACGCTCTGAAGGCTAGCATACGCTTACACCTGAACTCCAGGAACATGACAATAGAACATCTGCCACCATTTCTTATTTTGTAAACTCTAAAGGGAACATGACGTGGCCATCCGATCGTTCTCAGCTATCATTGTATCTGAGAACGAAGGGCCCCGTGCGGTGGAACATTTACAAAGAGTTGGATATTTTCACTGAAATTACAACTTCAGATTTCAATGTGAAATTTCTGCCTTTATGTCCCTCGCCATTTTAACATGGCAGTGTGACGTCACGAAATTAGAAGCCACCACTGTGTCGCCGGCTTTGGGATTGTTCAAGACGACGTCGGACATGTTGCTCCGCACGCTCTGTCACTCAATAGCTGGCCAAAAAATTCAAATCAAATCAAATCAAGTTTATTCATTACAAAAAAAAGGAAACTGTTACATTTTTGTTTTGCAGCCGAGGGTCCCAGAGTCGAAGACTGTAACCGGGACCTTCGGTGGATAACTATAAGAAAAAAATTACATAAATGGCAGGACAGATATAAAATTTACAAAATATACACTGCGAGAAACAAAGAGGTGATGTGCAACAACAGAAACGTGATAAGGACTACAATGTACAGTATTACTATCAAAAAATGATTATATTATATTATATATATTATTACTAATTATGTTAAACTTATCAAGGTAGTTATTTAAACGTTTAATTAATAAATGTTCATTAACTTTGCTTAACGAGAAAAGAAGAGATATTGGTCTTTAGTTAGAAATTAGGTCTTTGGCACCCTTCTTAAATACGGGAATAAGCTTAGCCTTCTTTAGACATACAGGAAAAGTGCCGGATTCAAAAATGCGATTAGTTATGATACATATTGGTTCAGAAATAATATTAGCAACTAACTTTAAATGGTGTACTTAAATGTTATCTAAACTCGATCGGGCTTGTGTTTTTCGGGCTACAGATTGTTCAATACATCTCACGAGCAGTAACAGGGGAAAGAAAAAATGAGTGAGGTGATCTAGACAAGATTGGCTGAGTGACTATGTTATTTACTTGTGACAGAGCAAAACAATCGCTAAAGGCGTTGGCAACATGAGTGGGCTCTTGGTATGCTGTACCATTCAGGTTAATTTTAGAACATTGTTCAGGCGTAGAAGATTTATTCATGAATTCGTTCAGAAGCTTCCATCGCTTTTTTTATTATTGCTGTGTTTATTAAATTCATTATCATAATAGCGCATTTTAGCCTGTTTAAGTAGCGTGTTAAGAATATGACAATATATTTTATAACGCAGGGCCAAATTAGAGTTAGAAGGTTGCCGTTTTAGTTTTTCGGTATATATAGGTTATCTTTTTTCCTTAAACTGGTCCGTAATGCGGACGTCATTCCCGTGTGGCAGGCATACTAATATTTATTCTCACACTAACCGTCCGGGTGCTCATTGAAACGACGTGTAAAAACTACGTAGAAAGTTTATCAACTGCTACTGCCGGATCTTCCAACAGATTGACCTGAGCCCAATTGGTATTGGAAATGGTATCAATAAATGTATCTTGGTTAAATACTTGTGTACTGAAAGAAATGTTGGTGATTGACACGAGACTGTTAAATGTAACGAAAATGGGAAAATGATAGGTTATATCAGTACGCACTACTCCCGACACAGGGGACGGTGTTATGCTAGATAACGCATGATCAAGAAGCGTTTGCGTTCCGGTATGGCTACAGCTGGTATGGCAGTTAATAAGCGACTCGTAGCCATATACGAAAAAGCACTCTGAGTAGGCTGCTTATGCGCTGGTATTTGTATCGAGTAGGTTAATGTTATTGTCGCCAACGATTAAAACGTTCTTGTTTTCGAACGACAACTTCTCGAGTGTGACGTCAAGAGCAAGTAGAAAATTATAGACAGAAGCTGATGGGGAACAATAGATGGAACCAAGAATAAGATTTGTTTACGCTTATGTGCAAAGAAAGGTTGTTGAGCCTCGATCCCAACCGCGTCACAGGAACTAACATTTATTGAAAGGTCATGCCTGTGCGTGTAAGTGACGTCCGGAGCAGTGAAAATGGCAGCACCTACGTGACTATCAGACGAACGGTGACAGTATTCAGAATTGTAAGATGGAAAACCGCACAAATTAATATCATTGTCAGAAAGCGAGGTTTCAGAAATACAAATAAACGAGAAAGAGTGATCAAGACTGGTGATAAAGTTGCTAATGTTATCATGATTCCTCCTAAGTCTTCGAGCATTAAAATGGATCACTGAACGACTATTACTCGAAAGTTGGTGCTGCTTGATGTTCTTGAGCATTTCCCGGTCTGTGCCTTGGAATTGGTGCGTGATCCGTTGGGTCGTTTTACGATTTTCGGACTTGGTCATGGTTGGGTCTATAAGACTCCTTAGCAAGGCCCATGTCTTTTTCCAGCCCAGGGTCCCCTGTAATTCGTTGCATTTTTGGTCCCAGTTGCGCCCTGCGAGTTCTGTCGCATACTCTTCGGCTTGTCTGGTGACCTCAACGATTTTTAGTCTGAGTTTTCTGTTGTGCTTCTGCCGCCTCCATCTTCTTAGTAGCCCCCGTCGGGCGTCCCATAGGTGTAAAAGGTGCTTATCCACCTCGGGCGTGTTGGTGGTGAGGGCGACCTCTCGGGTTAGCCTTTTGCAGTCTGCCTTGATTCCTGCGACCCAGCTCGTAATGTCGGTGATCTCAGTGTCTTCGGACTCCGCCCTAGTTTTTCTATAGGCTACCCAGTCGGTGAGCCTAGCCTGGCCAAGTCTTTTCCTGATCGGGAGGGTTTCTATCTTGATGCGCAAAATGAAGTGGTCGCTGCCAAGCGTTTCCCCGTCGTTTTCCCATCGAGCGTCCCTTACCCCTCTGACGAATGCCAAGTCTGGGCACGAATCTCGGTTGATACTGTTCCCCACTCGCGTGGGTTGGGTGTGGTCTGTGATGAGACTAAGCCTTCTGCGATCCGTTTCTCTGGCTAGGTCCCTGCCTTTTTGAGTTTCCTTAACGTAGCCCCAGCTTTTGTGCCAGGCATTAAAATCCCCTAGGATGACGAGACCCTTCTTGCCTGCTGCTTGTTCTGCCTTGCGTAACAGGTAGCCAAAATTGGCTTTCCTCTGGCTGGGCTACATTGGGGATACAACGGACGTCGACTGCAGCTTGGCATACACGGGCGAAGCAAATCCCGCTCTAGATGAACCCATTACCATAGAGGAAGTAAGACACGCTGTGATGTCTGCCACAAAGAACACCACGCCAGGCAAGGATGGCATCACCAACGCCATGATAAGGAACCTGGACGAAAACTCCATCAAACGATTTACAGAATTCATAAACAAACACTGGGAACAGGGGACTATCCCGGACGACTGGAGACATGCGGAAATAGTTATGATTCCGAAGTCCGGAAAGACTCCCTGCCTGGAAAACCTGCGACCCATTTCGCTAACGTCCTGCTTGGGAAAAGTATACGAGAGAATTGTGCTTCAGAGGTTGGAGACCCACCTGGAGGACAACGAGCTCATGCCACACACTATGTTTGGATTCAGAAAATGCCTCTCAACGCAAGACATCCTCCTGCAGATTAAGGAGGAGGTACTTACTACCATCCCGAAATACGGAGAACATATCTTGCTTGCACTCGATCTTAAGGCGGCCTTCGACAATGTCAGTCATAGGGCTGTGCTGGAGGGTCTCAGCAACATTGGTTGCGGGCAGAGAATACACAACTACGTCAGAGCTTTCCTCAGTGACAGAACCGCCACCATTGGTATAGGAGGCATCAGGACTGACACCTTCAACATGCCCAAAAAGGGAACACCGCAAGGCTCTGTGATATCCCCTACGCTTTTTAACATTGTTATGATCGGGTTAGCACGGAAGCTCGAAAAAATTGAAGGGCTCAGGCATGCCATATACGCCGACGACGTCACCGTCTGGGTGACCAAGGGATCCTTAGGAGAAAAACAAGACCTTCTGCAGAGCGCAGCAGATACAGTCCATGCATACACTGAACACTGCGGGCTTGTCTGCTCCCCGGAGAAATCCGAGGTGCTCAGAGTCTACAGAAGAGGATACAATCTGCATAACTCCATAGACATCTTCATAGGGGGGAGGAAGATTCCGGAGGTATCCCAAGTTAAGATCCTTGGCATGTGGATACAAAGCAACTGTCGTGTGGACCACACAATCAGACAGCTGGCAAACACTACAGCTCAGATCACGAGGATGATCGCAAGAATCTCAAACAGACGGCGAGGTATGAAAGAAGAGGACACATGTAGGCTAATACAGGCCCTCGTGGTCAGTAGGATTGTATACAGTGTCCCCTACCAAACACCGCTCGAGCAGGAAAAAGAACAATTAGAGGCAATCCTTAGGAAAGCTTACAAATGTGCTCTCGGACTACCGGTCAACACCTCGACGGAGAAATTCCTTCAGTTGGGCATAAACAATACAGTGCAAGAACACATCGAAGCTCACCTTCTCGCGCAGAAAATGAGACTCATGCTGACTCTAACGGGCAGGAACACGCTGAAGATACTGAGTATGAGAGATGCTTGCAGAGAAATTAACAGCACGGAAAGCATACCCAAAGAGATTCGAGAGATCATTGAGGTTAGCCCGATACCGAGAAACATGCACCCTAGATTACACAAGGCCAGAAGAAAGGCAAGATCAGAAGCACACAACAGATATTTCTCGGCGAGAAAAGACGTGTTATACGTCGACGCGGCCACATACAATGAGCACTCCGGGGTGGTAGTCAGCGTTGTTGATCACCAGCTTAGAGAAATCAATTGCGCTTCGATCAAAGGCAACAACATCCTGGAGGCTGAGGAAGCGGCAATCGCACTCGCCATCACCCACAAGGGCGAAGAGGCCACTACAACAATACTTACGGACTCGCAAGAAGCGTGCAGAAGGTACAGCAGTGGACGCATATCCACTGCGACCATCCGCATACTCAAGACGAGAAAAATAACCTTTTCGAGATGCTTCATTACATGGACACCAGGTCATGAGACTGTGACAGGGAACCAGCGTGCCGACGCCAACGCCCGAGCATACGCCAACCGGGGGGCGCACCACGACGGGGAACCGGACACAGTCATCAGACGCTATGGAGCAATTTTAGAAAACCAAAGAGCCCTAAGGAGGATCTACCCCCCTCCCCACAAAGACCTTTGTAGAGAGCAGTCGGTTGCCTGGAGACAACTGCAGACTGTATCGTAATCTGTATCTAATCTGCTCAGCATGCAGCGCGCTCTGTGTTCATGGCACGATACGCCCCCATGTGATAAGGGCGTTACCCGCCTGTTCACAACGTGTATAAAACCAGTGCTGAATAAACGCTGGGGCCCACTTTTGCCCAGCAAGTGACACACGACGTGTCGTCGTCTGCTCCACTCGATGCATGGTGTCAGAAGTGGTTAGCATGGCAATGCACTTCCTGCACGACGCGTGAAGACCAGCGATCCTGTGGCGGAAAATGGATTTCCTCAAAGCACCGGAGCCGCTCCTTACAACAGGCGACCTGCGCAAGAACTGGCAGCTCTTCAAACAAAGGTTTGAAATTTTCCTCACGGCGTCAGAGGTCGCAGAAAAGCCTCGGACTGCGTCCAAGAAGACAGCGTTGCTTTTGAGCGTCGCGGGCGCAGAGGCCATTGAAGTCTTTAACACCTTCACGTTTGCAGCAGGCGAGAAGAACGACGACTATGCCACAGTGGTGAAAAAATTTGATGAGTATTGCATTGCACAGACCAATGAGGTTCACGAGCGGTATATGTTCAGGAGAAGAATCCAAGCTGCTGGCGAACCAGTGGAGCATTTCTTACGAGACCTGAAGAATCAAGCACGTGCTTGCAACTTTGGAGCTTTGGCGGAATCGATGGTCAGGGACCAAATTGTGTTCGGGATAAATGACGACACGGTACGTGAAAAGCTCCTCAGGGACAACAACTTGACCCTGCAGAAAGCAGAACAAGCCTGTAAAGCAGCTGAAGCATCAGCAACTCACAAGGAAATGTGGAACCAGGAACACCAAGTGCATCCTATCAGCAGGACTAGCACGAGCCGCGAAAACCGAGAACAGACACGTTATGACTGCCGAAACTGCGGCGGAAAACACTTCCCAAGAAGGTGCCCTGCTTTTGGAAAAACGTGCCGGAGATGTCAGCGGAAAAACCACTTTGCCAGATGTTGTAAAGCGACGGCAGTTGTTGGCGAGTTGCAAAGCGGCCAAGACGATTTCGAGATTCTCGACGTATCCGCAAAGAATGTGTCCAGCAAGCATGACTGGACGGTGGAAGTCCAAATCAAGAACGTGGCAGTTCAGTTAAAGGTTGACACGGGATCGCAGGCAAATTTGTTGCCTTATGGATTATACGCCAAAATGAACCCACAGCCGCCCCTGTACCCCAGCAGCGCGATTTTACGCTCCTACGGCGGAGATGTAATCAAACACATTGGCGTCATGCGGGCCGAAGTCTCTTTAAATGGTTGCATTGCCATGCTGAGCTTTTTCGTGGCACGAAAGGGGCGCCAAGCAATCCTAGGACTTGAGGCGAGTGAACGCCTGGGACTGATTTTACGCGTGAACAGCGTGTCGCAAAACAGCTCTGAAGAAGTGGTTGCCAGCTTTCGTCACCTTTTCACTGGCACCGGCTGCGTCAAACGAGTATACCACATGGTGCTTCGCAAGGACGCCACGCCAGTGGTTCAGAGACCTCGTCGAGTGCCACTGGCTTTAGAGGAGCCACTTCGGGAGGAGTTGTCACGTATGGAACAAGCCGGAATAATTGCAAAAGTCACTGAGCCAACAGACTGGGTGAGTCCCCTTGTTATCGTACGAAAGAAAGACGGGAAGCTGCGAGTCTGCATGGACCCCAGGAAAATAAATGAGTGCCTCAAGCGCGAGCACTACGCGATGCCGAGGCGGGAAGACATAGAGGCCGAGCTGGCCGGCGCAAGAGTATTCACTCGCCTAGATGCAAACGCAGGGTTTCACCAAATTCCCTTAGATGACGAGACGTCTAGGATATGCACTTTTGCGACACCCTTCGGCCGCTATCGATTTTTGCGACTGCCTTTCGGAATATCATCAGCGTCCGAAGTATTTCAGCAAACCCTAAGTGAAATTTTTGACGCGCTTCCTGGCGTTAGAGTGTATGTCGATGACATACTCGTGTGGGGCAATTCCCAACAAGAGCACGACCAACGTCTAAGATCAGCGCTAGAAGCGGCAGAACGTGCGGGCCTTACGTTCAATCCAGCAAAGTGCGAGTTTGGCGTTCAACAAATTGAATTCCTGGGCGACGTGATAAACGAAGAAGGAATCCGTCCAAATGCATCCCATGTTGAGTGCATGTTGCAGATGGCACCCCCTAGTGATAAACTAGCAGTTCAACGCATGCTGGGTGTCGTGAACTATTTTGGAAAGTTTTTGCCAACACTAGCAGAAAGGACAACGCTTCTCAGAAGCTTGCTAAAAAAAGACGCTGTTTTCGAATGGTCGGCAAATCACGAAAAAGAGTGGAGAGCGCTGTGCGACAGCCTTAGCAAGCAGCCCTTGCTATCAGTTTTTGACCCTGAAAAAGAAACCAGGTTATCATGCGATGCGTCACAAAACGGAATCGGTGCTGCCTTGCTGCAGTATCACAACGGTGCATGGAAACCGGTTGCGTACGCCTCCAGAGTGCTTACTGATACGCAGCAACGCTATTCACAAATTGAAAAGGAAGCAATGGCCATAGTTTTCGGCTGCGAGAAATTTCACCATTTCATGTATGGGCGGAAGGTTGTCGTTGAGACTGACCATCGTCCGTTGATCTCCATATCGCAGAAGGCGATCGGTGACATGCCGCCAAGACTGCAGCGATTTTTTTTTGCGTCTGCTACGCTATGACATTTTAATGCATTATGTTCCAGGAAAACAGCTTCTACTGGCGGACATGCTGTCCAGGGCTTCCGTTAAGGACGCAGCATATAAGGCAGACAACAACAACAACGACGACGTCGAAGTGCACGCAGTAAGTGTGGTTGATTCTCTTGTCAGCGAAACCACGTGGAAAGAACTGGCTTCCGAGACACGAAAGGACACGCAGCTCGCCGCTGTGCTAAAGCACCTGGAGAACGGGCAACCAATTGAAGGACCGTTCAAGCCTTTTGCCGCTGAGCTATCGGAAGTAAAAGGGGTTCTCTTGAAAGGCTGTAAGATTGTCATTCCGGCCAGTATGAGGCGCGATATGTTGGCAAGAATTCATCAAGGCCACATGGGAATTAACAAGTGCAAAGAAAGGGCACGGCGCCTGGTGTTCTGGCCAGGAATGAACACTGATATCGAGACGTTTGCACAGGCATGTTCTGTATGTAAAACGTACGCTTACAAGTTGCCGCAAGAGCCTTTGATTATGCGTCCGGTTCCAGACCAACCATGGTACCGCGTCGGCATGGACATTTTTAGCCACGCAGGTCGGTCCTACTTGTGTGTTTATGATGCCCTATCGAATTTTCCCGAAGTCCAACAGCTCGTAGACACTTCAGCAAAAACTACTGTAGATGCAGCAAGTGCCATATTTTCCAGATATGGCATACCTGTAGAGGTATGCACTGATAACGGGCCTCAGTTTTCCAGTAGAGAATTTGCCATGTTCTCAAAAGTGTACGATTTCAAACACGTGACCTCAAGCCCGTATTTTCCCCGCTCCAACGGACTCGCCGAAAAGGGGGTACAAGTAGTCAAGAGAATCTTGAAGAAAACAACTGAAGCTAAACAAGACTTTTGGCTTGGTCTTCTCGCTTACAGGTCAACTCCACTGGAATGCGGCTGGTCACCAGCCGAAATATTACAGGGACGCTCGCTGCGAACAACTCTACCAGCCGTTCAGGTCGGACAAAGCCGGCGGGTTGACAAACGCCAGCAAAAAGACTACTCAAGAGGGCCACTCTTACCGCTCAACAACGGCGAAACGGTCAGAATAAAAGACAGCTCATCATGGAGAAGAAAGGCTCGGGTTCTTCAGTCGTCTGGTCAACCAAGGTCATACGTTGTCATGACTGAAGACGGGCAACTCTTGCGACGCAACCGCGAGCATCTGCTGCCAACCAGAGAATCTTTTCGCCTTAGCGGTCCTCCTCACGACGACGAAGGTGTTTTTCAAGAATACGCTGCCCCTGCCAGCACACAACACGACCCAGAGGCGGCGCAAAACCCAAACAGCACAGCGAGCATTGTGCCGACAGTTCCGCAACAAGCAGCTGCTCCAAGGACTACAAGACAACGCAGACCACCTCGGCGCTTAATGTATGACGCGAACTTTCAACAAGTGCCGTGACTGTATTCAGTGCTCTGATCTTTGCTGTAGTTTTGGATGTGCAGTGATTCTTTAACTTTCTTTTTGTTCTCCCGAGCTAAAAGCGCTCCTTGTCCTTAGTTTTTTTTTTTCGTTACGAAGGGGGATGTATCGTAATCTGTATCTAATCTGCTCAGCATGCAGCGCGCTCTGTGTTCATGGCACGATACGCCCCCATGTGATAAGGGCGTTACCCGCCTGTTCACAACGTGTATAAAACCAGTGCTGAATAAACGCTGGGGCCCACTTTTGCCCAGCAAGTGACACACGACGTGTCGTCGTCTGCTCCACTCGATGCACAGACTAATACATACCCCAATCTGAGTCTGCTCAGCAAAATCTATCCGTCAACATACGACAATAAATGCCCGCTATGCGATGAACACGCAACGCTTTACCACGTTACATGGGCCTGCCAAAAGCCAAAGGTAGCACGATTACACAAAACACCAACACCGGAGCAGTGGGAGGCTGCGCTATCCTGCTCGAAGCCTGAAGAACAGTTCAAGCTGATCGACAGAGCTAGCAAGATGGCAAAGGCCACTGGGGCCCTGGACTGAGAGCTCCACCTTCGCCGGTATACCTTCTTTGTGGCAATAAAGTTTTTCATTCATTCATTCGAAAGTTGGTACTTAAATATTTCCGGGGACATCAAAGACATGACAGATCAAGGTGCGCAGGCGCACGAGAAAGATGGATGAAAGACGGTTAGGTGAAGATGCGCAGGTCAGCCTCAGATGAAATGCGGAATACTTCGCTGTCACTGGTCTTACGAGCTTTAATGAGGCAATTATCTGTCCACAGGAACTGCCAGTTGTATTTCTTTAGGGCTAGTGCCTTCACGAAGAGCATCTTGTCGGAAGTTAAACGGTCATTTACAAGGACTGGAGCGGGGGGTGGAGTGGAGCCTGAGAAACCAATCTGGTTGGTATGTTGGCGTGCCTTTCGTGCTTTGCGCAGGAATTCATTTTTTTTTTTGTCCCGGCACCCGAAGCGGGCAATTATGTTTTCTTTTCGCCAGAATTCGTAGGCACGCGATGTACGGTGTCTAGGTCAGAGGGCGAAACAGGACGTTCAATCACGTCGCCCATCAACTTGAGAATCGCGACACAGTCCTCCCCATCGGTGGAACGGGACACCCTTAATCTCGGCATTATTCGTTCGAGAATACTATTGGAGACGCCGCTCAGGTGCTCGACACTCGCACTGACAGTAATATGCCGGTTCAAGTCCTCGCCGGACAGTTGACCCTTGATTTTCGACGCTAGGTCGCTTACCAAGGTCTCCATCTTTGCATCGCTCAGGTGCTCGACACTCGCACTGACAGTAATATGCCGGTTCAAGTCCTCGCCGGACAGTTGACCCTTGCATATCAACTTTTTTCGCGAGTCCCGCGTTTGACGGCTGTTAGGATTGGGGGCTCAATCCCATCGCTCGGGATCCGTTGCCAAGATTGCAGTCCGGAATGAATTCGAAGGTAGCTGGCCCATGCCGTCGTCCAACTTATCCACGCTGAGGAAGTTGATGAAGGGAAGAACTGCTTCTCATCGAGAACGAGGAATATGGGTTTATTTACAGTATTTAAATCAGTCTAACATGACTGCTTGAGAAAAAGAGTGTCAGTCCAACATTACTGCACGAGAGAAGTGTATCAGTCTAACATGACCGCTCAAGAGAAGTGTATCGAGCATCCGCACAACAGCAGTTTTTATACACTCGGTCCACCGGTGATACAAGGTGGCGAATGTTCGTTTACTCATCGTCAACTTGCCGCCGCCCCGCAGAACAGTTTACGTACACATAGGCACACACATTCCGATGCCCGGCGCCGGCGTCGGAGGGGTGCCATTCCGGGAAGCATCGGAGCCAATGGTGGGTAGCTCGTTGTCTTGCGTCCCAATCGGCGCATGGGAAGCAACAAAAAACGGCTTTCCCGCGGCAGCTTGCTCATGCGTAGCAGATCAGGTCCGCGCTGGAGAGCTCCGGCACCATAGTTCGCCCACCGAGCTCGTTTCGTCACAACGCCGATGGGGCTGGTGGATGGAGGCTGTTTTCAGCACAAAGCCCGCTTCTTCGAACGCCTCCTAGCTGCAGCGATGGAGAGTGGGGGATCCGCGTCTTGTCCCCCAGTCGTAATTGGGTGGCAGTTTTGCCTTGCAGCTCGCCATTCTTAACACGGCATCCTTCAGCACAAGACAATAGAATGGCGCAACAAGAAAGTATAACTGGGCAGCAGTTGCGGCTAGAATAAAGCGTTACAGAGCCTTGCACAAAGATCGTGTAATCAACCTGGGAACAGATTTTTCTCGCAAAGGATTCTTCTCGCAAAAGCTCGCCAAGCGAGAAGAGAGAAAGATTGGAAGTATGTTTGGGTATCGCAGGCCAAGATTCTAATGCGGAAAACCGAGAATTCTCGTGTACTGCACATCATTTCTGAAGACGACCTGAAAAGGGTAGTTGAGAAGCCTCTCGAGTTAAGTCTAGTTTGCCACACCAATCATGGCGTTTTCAATCCGTGAAGTTGAAGGGGCATTCCACTAAACCTAGTGTATATCAATACTTCATTGTAACATTCAAAGTTTTCGTAGAAACAAAGATATATTGTGTTCCTTTTTGCACAGCATAATTTTACTGTTGATGTAATTGGCTTAGCGGAAACTTGGCTAAGAGAAGGTGTGCAGATCTCCATTCCGGGATACAGTCCTGTAGGCAATCCTAGGTATGCAGTATAGCGTGGGGGCGGAGTGGCTCTACTAATCAAGCAGACGGTACCCTTTAGGATAATCACCGATACTGAAATTAGTAATAGTACGGTTGAATGTCCCTCTGTTCTTTTAGATTCACGCATAGTTGTGGGTACAATATACCGGCCACCAAGCTCAAGTCTGCCCGTTTCTTATCAATTGTTGGAATCTGTACTTTCCGTAAGAGCTATGGTATCATCACGGTTGTTGGCGACTTTAACATTGATATTAGCAAAGACATGAATTGTGAATTGAATACTCGCACCTACTGGAGGCATACAGTTTTAAGAATACAATCCATGAACCTACTAGATTGTCTCCAAGTGCATCTACAACTATAGACCATGTGTTGTGCAACAATAATAACATGCATTCCGGCGTATACAATACTAGCCTCACTGACTACTGCCCTATTTTCTCGTTTTTACACAGCGCAAATAATACCATTGTTCAATAGACCATACTGGCAAATCACAGAAATAATTACTAAAACTGAGGCAAGAAATTAAGGAAAAGGAATTCCTGGATGAATTTAGCAGTGACACTCATATAGAATGCGCAAACTATGCAAATGCATTAACGCAATGATATCTCAGTGTACCACATATAAACAAATCAAATACGAGGAACCTTTGTGCCCATGGATGAATAACACCATACTTGCAGCTATAAAATAAAAGGACTGGTGGTACCAAAATGGGAAAAACAGCGAGATAACAATTATTTGCAAAATTTTCGAATATCTCGTAACCACGTAGTAGCTCTTATACGGAGGCGGAAAAAAGAACACAACGATTTCTTAATACAACAAGCACAAGGCAATACGAAAAAATTGTGGAAAATTATAGAAGGAGTAATTGATAACCCAAATAAAAAAACCGACCACTCCTGAACATGTCCATGCCAAGTGCGCCGACACTTTTAATCCGTACTTTACTAACATTGGTCCAAAGCTAGCTGAGCGTATTCCAGTTACTGGAAGCAATGTTGATTGCCCCAACATCCATGCATGTTTTTCCTTGGATCAAGTGGACGAGCATACCACAACCTCAATAGTATCAGGCATGCCTTGCTACAAAGTTACTGGCCACGATGGCATTATAGTAAAAGCATTGAAAGACAATATTGATGTTCTTGTACCAGTACTCACAAAAATACTTAACTGTATAAGCCGAGGCACATACCCTGACATCTTAAAGATCACAAGAGTTATAAAAGTGGAGACGTCAGTGACCCTGGAAGCTAAGGGCCTGTCTTTGTGCTTAGCATATTAAATACTGTATTTGAAAAGGTCATCGCGGCTCAACTGAAGCACTACTTAAACCAAAGCAACCTTCTAACAAATTCTCAACATGGATTCAGAGCCAATCGATCAACGTCATCAGCAATGTTAGAACTAACCCAGAGTATATACACAGCTCTACATAAAAATGAGTTTGTAGGAATATATTTAGATTTAAAGAAAGCATTCGACACGCTCTGTTATTCCATACTTCTGAAAAAATACAAACTTATGGTTTCAGCGAAATTACAATGGACCTTTTTTCAAGCTACCCAAACGGTCGAAAACATCATAGAAAATTTGGCTCCTTTGCACCCCAGTATACTACTATGGTTACAGGAGTTCCGGAAGGATCACTTTTGGGGCCCATACTGTTCTCGCTATATGTCAATGACCTCCCATCAGTACTAAAGTCATCAGAAGCTGTTATGTACGCTGGCAATACTACGCTATTATTTTAGGGTAAATCTCTTGACGTACTGCAGAACACTATTAACAGCGAGTTACTAAACATATCAACTTGGTTTGCATGTAATAAATTGACACTAAACAGAGATAAGACAAAATACGTAGCATTCAACTACCGTTATTCCAAGTGCAACATAATAGGCATGCAAATTCACTTTCTAGGTGGAACTGCAAAACAGCTCGACCACATAGAATATTTAGAGGTAATATTGGACTGCAACTGGAACTGGAGACCACATATATCTAGCATATGCGAGAAATAAGCCTCGGCTTGCTATTTATTAGTAAAATGCAAAGAATATATTGACCTTAGCGCACTCAAAGTTGTGTACTTTTTCATATTTCACTTTCACATCATATACTGTCCCGAATCGTGGTCTGGTACATATAAAACATACATAGATCTCTTCTTTCAGTTACAGAAAAGGGCTTTGCGCATTATGACATACACAAGCCAACACGATAATAGTGACATGCTGTTTGGTCGTTTCGGTATATTACCATTATCTCTGGCATGCGAAATGAAAGTTGCCATTTTGATTAACAATATTTTACGTGGGAATCATTCATAATCACTTAGCCTGTTTATTACACCTAATCGTAATACAAGGGGTGCAACGAATACAAGTTTCAACCTACCAATCACTTGTAACACGTATTGCCATCGACTACTTGAGTTTCAAGGTGCCAAAATTTAGAACGCAGTACCTCTTGAGGTAAAAATGGCCAACTATTTCGTACCTGCTGTACAAAAGCTATACCCATCAAAAATTACGTGATTTTCTGTCAGTCTGGTTCTCCACTTGTTTCGTACCGTGCCAGATTATTCCTTCTTGAATCTATTCAGAAGGCCTAAACCCTTGAGCACAGACCTTTTCAAATATGTTACTTCTACGTATAATATGTTATTCCTTTTTGTCTTTTTGTGTGTATGTATTCTCCTAACAGTTCGGTTTTATTACTAGTGGTTGATATGCACTGTTTTCTTTTTATTATTATTGTTTTTAATTTTATGTATCCACCCAACTGTATTAGATTGAATCACTAATAACAAGATATGTGCTTGACTTTGCTGCTGCTGCTACATATATGGCTATGGGCCTACACTAGCCTTCGGCTACTGGCCCAACAGTTCTTTTGTACAAATTATTATCAATGAAAAATAAACTGAATTTAATTGAATTCAGTTGAATTCAGTGAATTCTCCTGCAGTTAACTGCAGGAGAATTAGACGCAGTTCAGACCGCCACAGCTGCCACTGCCTAAAGAGTCGCTCACCACAATTCCTTCACTCGCGAGATAAAGAAAAAACCTGCAGCAAACTGTCTAAACGCGCTGGGACGTACGTGAAAAAAGAAAGGCGCATAGCATTCATGACGTGTTCGCATAGTTCCTACAATCGTTATTGGTGTTTGAAGTATACAACAGCATGGCCTTCGAGATCCGCTTCTGTTGCCAGAGGGAGCCGTTTCAGGTAGTGTCATTTCATTTCATCACCACTCAGTTGCACCAAACTTCTTTATGGTTAAACTTCAACATAAAAAATTCAAACAAATTTACTACGGCACCAAATGCGCGCAAATTTTGTCATGCTTGCTGTGCGACGCATCCGCTTTAACATGCAATGCACAATTCAGGCGTAAAAGCTTGATGTCATTCATCATCATCATCATCAGCCTGGTTACGCCCACTGCAGGGCAAAGGCCTCTCCCATACTTCTCCAACTACCCCGGTCATATACTAATTGTGGCCATGTTGTACCAGCAAACGTCTTAATCCCATCCGCCCACCTAACTTTAGGCCGCCCCCTGCTACGCTTCCCTTCCCTTGGAATTCAGTCCGTAACCCTTAATGACCATCTGTTATCTTCCCTACTCATTACATGTCCTGCCCATGCTCATTTCTTTCATTCATGGCCCCTTTAAGTTCAAATTTGGTCGAATGCCCTCAAGTGTCCGCAGGTAAAGCTCGTCACTTTACTGAGGGTAAAGGAGCGTTGTGCGGCACGGAAAAAAACGTAACGTGCAAGATTTGTCGCAGAGCGATGCATTTCACGAACTGATGGAGCTCGATGTCGTTTAATAAAGCTATGACAATGAAATTCCCATAGCAGCTATCCCAGCTGCACAGCATGTGTCCCTTGACCTTTCTTTTGAAACGTCATTGAAGACAACGGGGCACTAACCTTAAAAAGCGTGACGAGGAGGCACTAGTCACGTGATAGGACTGCCCACGGCCTGCGGAGAATTGTTGTCTCTTATGTGCGGTGTCTAGGAGACTAACCGCAGACTAGTCATTGTCATCGCGCCTACCGTGTGGGAAAGGAAAGGTACGCATATTCTTTCATTCATCAACAATTAGGGCATTATCTAGAAGTAACGCTCTTCTGCGCCTTGAATGGCAAGCAACGAAGCTCACCTGCTGCTAAATGTTTAGTGCATGTGTTATTAGATTTTATTACCCTTTTAGAGAACACATTTTTTTTGTCTTGAAGACCGTAAACGACAAGCCTAGCGGAATTATTATACCTTAGCGATCACCCTTTTTATCGCTGTAGTCCTTATGACTAAGAGAGCATATTTCTTTTAAAGTTTCACTGTGAAAGAGAAAAAGTTTGAACTGATGTACCAACGCGCTAAACTTGGGTCACGCTGTTTCAAAACGTCTGCGGAAGACGCTTCCCAGATACAGCAACAGCCAGCTGAGCGCGTGCAACCAGGCTTGTGTTTTCGTTTACCCGCAAGATGGTAATGTCCTCCCGAATGCATTTGAATAATCTGAAGAAGTTAACATCTCACTATAGCGGCGCTAGTAGTATTCATTGCGTGAATGTATATTGCAAGTCGCCTGCTTCATCGAAGCGACACCGCAACAGTTCACATATATAGCTCGAGAACTTTTCCGCCCGCTGCGGTCGCTTAGTGGCTATGGGCTTGGGCTGCTGAGCACGAGGTCGCGGGATCGAATCCAGGCCACGGCGGCCGCATTTCGATGGGGGCGAAATGCGAAAACACCCGTGTGCTTACATTTAGCTGCACGTTAAAAAACCGCAGGTGGTCCGAGTCACTCCAGAGTCGCTCACTTCGGCATGCCTCGTAATCAGATAGTGATTTTGGCACGTTAAACCCCATAATTAAATTTTTTGTAACTCTTCCACTGCAAAACAGTGACGTCCATAAGTGTTCCTGAATCAAAGAGCACGTCGGGTAGGATATCAATAGTGAAAATTTTCGTTTTGAGTAGTTTCAGGCTACTCAAGTATAATTTTACGCCTTATTTACGTCTCAGTTAGGACTCGGTGGCTTTATACAAGCAGTCATAGTATTCACGTGACGCTGCAAGCCCGCCATACTTGTTAAAGTCTGTAGTTGAGAAGCTAAGCCTCACCTAGCCGTATGTCAGCTTCAGCAGTACTCGCAGTTCCCTTCGTGCGCGTCATTAGCTGTTATAGACACATTCACGAGGTGTTTGAAATCTAATGATGGTTAGCATAAATATATTAATCTAGAATAATATGAATACTCTCACACAAAACTTACAAGTGTTGATTGCGAATGTTTGATCCTTAGTTGCAGTGTTCCCAACTAGAAATAAAAACAGTCGCTAGTCCATCCCGCACAAAACTCTAAAACCGCAATAAGAGCACTTCATATTCCCTAAAACTCCGTTAAATGCAGACAACAATCAGGATCACGTTCAAAGCATGTTTTATCGCGTCTAGGCAAAACACTGTTTAAATAAAAACTACGCCGGTCAGGAAAGTCTGTTTCTCACATTCAGAAAGTGGTTTTCGCAAGTAAAACCCCATAATTAATTAATTAGTCTTTTGAACGCCAGAGGTCCTTGAGTTGTGCGGTGCGAGTTCTGCGTCGCCTCGAGAGATGGCGCCATGCTGCGTGACGCCTCCTTCAGGCGCGTTTCTTCTTCTAGCTGGGCAGTGCGCTCTGTCTCCCTGGCGTCTGTCGCTGCCTGTCGTGCCGCCTTCAGCCGGTATTCTTTTAACTGGGCAGTGTCCATATGGACGAGTGCTCAGTATGACGTGGTGCCGTGTGATGGAGTGTAACGTTGCGAACATGCACTGTACCCACTGTAAGATTGTGGCTATTCTCATCTCCTACCTGTCTGCTTCGCCGGCTGCCATTTCATGCTTACATCTACTTTCGATTACGGGACAGCCAACAATTTTTTTTTTGCAATTGTGAGAGTTCATATTTTTTCTCTATTTCAGGCTTCCTAAAGGTCAACGAAAATGCAGCTTCGTCTGTGCTCTCTTCTTCTTGTAGTCTTTTACTGGGCGTACAGTCAAGGCGCCACCAGTGAGTGCACCTGTAACATACTCCCAAAAGTTTATCAAGCAACTTATATATCTATCATGCGGCTTTACCGTAAAAAACAAGCATTTATGATTGACTCCATGTCAAACATAGACATGCATATGCATTGTATGCCAGCTAACAGTAGCCGAGATTTCTAACTATTTGTGGGCGCTCTAGGACAACGTGACAAGTAGCATACCATAATATTCCCCCACCTAGCAGAACACGAAATACTTCTCAGAAGCGTGTCGTTTGCCGTCTGATGGAGCCCGTGGCAGTTTGTGAGCAAGCAATTTATCGACGTAAATAGAACGATGAATAAACCAGCTTATAAATAATAAACTTACGGTAAAGCTTTCAAAGACAACACTGTAGGGCATTGGACGAAACTTTATTTTCGGCAATCCTGATCTTTCTGCCTATTATGCAAGAGTTTTAATAATAATAATAATAACAATAATCTTTATTTCACTCATGAAGTGAAGGAGTGCGGGAAAAAAAGCTGACAAATCAGCTTGGCTTCCCTATTTAAAAGTGCGCCCATATTATACGACAGATTCCGAGGACACCTAAGCAATTCTTATCAGTTGGGAATGCCAAAGCATGAAATGTCCAAATGAACAACGCTGAGTAGTCCTTCGCGCTGGTGCGTGGCGTACGGGTGCGTGGCGCCCCAACCAGCAAGCAGCAGCAGCCTGCGGTGCCAACGCCGCATGCTATCAACGCAGAGGTGCCCATCGGGTGACGCGTCGCGGCGATGCTCACACCCCTCACGCTACACCTGGCGTGCTATCGCCGCAGCAGATGTTCACTTTCGCCCGCTATCCCAATGCCATCTATAGGAAGCGTTAGCACTCCACCGTCAAAGAAACCCTTTACACTTCCTAAAGTAGCGATACTCTCCTCCTCCGCCTTCACTCCTCCTCGTTTCTCCTCTTTCACGCTCTCTCCTCGACCGTGGCGCCGCCTACACTGCTCGAGCGTTGCAACGGCGCCAACATGCGCTCCTCGCCACTCCGTAGACGCTTCTCGAGCAGAAATGGCGCTGATGCACGGCGCGAGGGCCCACGTGATGCTATTGAGCCAATGGCGACGCGGCGTCAGCCAGAGCACGCGAAAGGAGGCGGCATTCTTCAAAGGGTGCCGGGGCGACTTTACGAAGTTTAAGGGACTTTATCCGTCGAGGAGTTCTCGTGCCGAGACAGAGAGTGAGGCTGACGTGGCGTCGCGGTCATGCCCTCTCCCCTCACGCAGCACCTGCCGCGCTTGCGGAACAGCAGGTGTACCCTTTCGCCCGTTCTACCCCGTCGAGCAGCGCTCGTGGCGAGACCGGAGGAGAGGGTGACGTGGCGTCAAGGTGGTGCCCTCTCCCCTCACGCAAGACCTAGCTCGCCAATGCAGCAGCGGCAGCAGCACCAGCGGGTGTCCGCTTTCACCCGCTCTGCTCCATCGAGGCGCATTTCGCGAAGTGGTGTCTCAGTGAACGGGAACTGCGTCGAGCCGGGCTCGTGACGTTGCGTCACAACCAATGGCAATGCGAGGGCAGGGGCCGTTTCGCTGCTGCCAACGACAGACGCTGGCTTTCTCGCTCAATGGGCCATTTGACACCTTGGCATTAAAAAAACACCCCAGTAGCCGCGTGACTACACGTTACTACACGAAACAAGCTTGTGCGTCCCTCGCAATGTTTTTAACCTGCTCCACGGCGCCTTAGAACGCGACAAAGAAGCAATGCTAACCCGTTATACAGTTTCATTGTGGTTATCACAGGCTTCCGTGCACGTTGCTCACGACAGCGCAATAGACACCGATTGCAGGCGGTAATTTCAAGGAGACTGCGTGTGAAACTTCATTATTTCTTCAGTAGCAGCGTCCCAGCGTTATTATACTTTCCTTCAGTAGTTGCTGCATCGTCTTATGTACTAATGATAGACTTCGTGAGCATGCGTACTTCTTAAAAGATTCAGTTAGCAGTCATCTATTGAACAGTGCCACAAACGTAATTCAGTTTTAGGTAAATACACTGAAGAACACGAACGTCAAATTTTTGAAGCCTTCGTCATTCATAAAGCCGGGAATATTTGGTCGGCGTGCATTTGCGATCGCTACAGCACAGCGAAATCATGTACCTATCCACCATGTGACATAGACTATTAAAGCAGCCCTGCAGTGCTGCTTATCTGAGCCTTGCTATGCGTTTGAATTGAAAGGACCCAACTTCAGAAATATTTTGAAGCGAAAAGTATTTCGATGCGTTCAGAAGAAGCCGGAGTTAATGCATTGAGAGATAGCAGTTTACCCCCTCCGAAATGCACCGCCTACAGAGGAGCGGGGCCCCGCCTACCGCAGAACTGAGCCCGGCCTGCAACGCTCCGCCCTCTGAACGTCACTGTGACGTGTGAGTTTAATTTGATTCTTGATGTTCACGCACACGTCACTACTTCCTGTTGTAGCGCCTACGACACGCTAAACTAAACTCAAGGGCTGCTACCTCACCCGAAGCTTACCGAAGCCGCTCGTCTTGCTGTAACCTGTTTATTTTTACCACTCTGCATTGACCACGAGATTCTTAATATTAAACAAGATTCGATAGGTATAACGGGTCCTCCTTTACAACTATTACGCAACTAACTACGAGTCATATATCAGGTGTTAGTGTTTACAATGCATATGCTAAACCCAAAATGATTCATTTAGGTGTGCCATAACGATCCATTCTAGACCCGTTACTTTTCTTCACTTTATATTAATTACCCATTTAACTGCCTCAGATCATCTGAGGGCATTCTACATGCCGATGATACAACAATTATTAATTCTGGTGAATTAATGGTAGTAAACACGCTTAATACTGAGCTTCATAACTTCTTAGGATGTTGCAATAGGAGTAGATTTATCATGAATCCCAATAATACTAGATTTATTTTATTCCCGTTCCGAAATAGATCACTATGCATCCCGCCCATTTCTATTGGCAACTATTTATTATCAGCAAGTGAAGAATACATGCTTTGGTGTTATTATCGACTGTAACTTAAATTTCAATGCCACATAAGTGATATCAAGAAGAAGCCATCAGATGAAATACGCATTCTCATTAGGGCACGTCCATTCTTTTTACGACCTGTGCTGCTCGCCCTCTACTTCGCGTTTGTGCACTGCATAACATCCAAGGGTATCACGTAGTACACTGCCCACCTAAAACTGCTACAAACTATCCAGAGCGAGGCAATTATGATGATCACGTCGAGTCCCCGCACCAACAATGCTGAACAGTTGCTATATGCAAATAACATTCTGTACGTTGCTGCTCTTGTCAAGTACAACATTGCCGCTTTTCATTTCAATCTAATAAACGACAAAACCTAATTCTCGCTAATTCCTATATTATCTCCAACGAACACTAACTCAACATGTTTTGCACTGCATAATAACTTAATTCTACCCGAACAACGCGCTAATTATGGCAAACAGACCATTCACTTGGCAGCCATATGATCACTGAATACATAACCTTTTGTCATAAAACTCCAGAAAGCCTACAGATTTTGCCATGAATTGAAATTTTTTTGTTATCTGTGACAACGTATAATGTATAACTCGATTTTCACTTTATACTTACCATTGTTATGTACTTCAACATGTTACATCATTTTAGTGTTACCTTTCCTTCTTTTATTTCTTTTCCTTTTGCACCTGTTCTCTTTTAGTTTTACCTAGTTTCAATATATGACATACTGCTGATATTTTGTAGTCTATTAATATCTTCATTTAC
Source organism: Dermacentor albipictus (assembly GCF_038994185.2). Classification (NCBI taxonomy): domain Eukaryota; kingdom Metazoa; phylum Arthropoda; class Arachnida; order Ixodida; family Ixodidae; genus Dermacentor; species Dermacentor albipictus. The sequence goes on along the minus strand of NC_091828.1, from coordinate 95,456,290 downwards.
TTATCAATGTATCACATGATTCATCATTTTTGTAATTGTACTGATTCAGCTGCTGTGCTTGCCATTGTAACTTTTATGATAACCATAAACAGGAGGTCTCAATTCAGTTTTTGCTATGGAACGTCTTTATTTTTACCTCAATCTGTAAGGCATTTTGTGAAATAAAAATTTGATTGATTGATTGATTGATTGATTGATTGATTGATTGATTGATTGATTGATTGATTGATTGATTGATTGATTGATTGATTGATTGATTGATTGATTGATTGATTGATTGATTGATTGATTTACAGCAAAGAACTGCGCACTGAGGTCGCCACTTAGAGTTAATTTTCAGCAAAATGATAGTGATTCCGCAGCTGGAAAAACGACACGTGTAGACACGTGTAGATTCGTGTGTCCAAAAGATACGTGTAGATACGACAGAGTAGGCACGCGTGTCCACATTTTGTGCACAAAGCGAAAGCCGCATTGAAACGCACAGACAAGCACTGCGACAGCGGCCAGCGGAACTTCAGCCACCCCACAATTTTGGTACCACAGAGGAGGTGGAACGACTCGAGCAAGCGATGGCTGCCGAATACCGGAAGCACGAAGGTGAATTTCAGAGCGCAGTTCTTACGCAGCCGTTCCTGCGCCGAGCGTCGGTGTGCCTCCCCGCAGGGGCGTCTGCGTCAGCAGGCGTTTGGTGTGTTGCGACACCACGTACCCGAGCACACGAGGGCTGGACCCTCCCGCGTGTCGCCGTGCGCGGCTTTGCCGTGTCTGGGGAAAAGGGGATCCTGGGGGTTGAGCCGATGCCGGGTGTTTGGACCTTTAAGGCCCCCCGGCGGAGGCAACACACCTCTTCGGCCTCGGTTTCACATAGACGGCACCTCCAGGCTGACCCATCTGGAGGAAATCGGCAGTCGCCTTTTCCTGTCCTCCTCTCCAATCTTCGTCTTTCTCTCCCACTTTTGCATCTTTCCTGTCTTCGCTTCTTTTGCTTCCATATTTCCTGGCGGCAAGGGTTAACCATGTGTAATGTATCCAATCTTGGGTATATACATTAGGTTATAGTGGCTGTGTACTGCTGGCGCTGGCAGGCTGCATTTATACAGAATCTTGTCACGCCCCCGCGTTGGGCTCCATGCTGGGTGGCTGGCACAGCTGCCGAAATTTCAGAAATTTCTATGGCCTTTAGCTCATTCCCCAAGCTACCTGATCGTCCTCTTTTGAAAAGAGGCCGCACCGATGAACCCTTCAACTTTTTCGCCAAGAGCAAAGATATTTTCCCACATTTTCACGTGATCCATACCGAAACAAACCAAAGGACTGTAAGAACGCTTTCTCCATTTGTTGTTGCGAAGTGCCTCACTGACACACTGGGCCCTGGATACAAAATTACTAAAATGTCCAGTAGCGACCTGCTCCTTGAAGTTCGTGACAAAATACAACACGACAAATTACTAAATCTTGTTTCATTTGGTGAAACCCCAATTTCAATAACCCCTCACCGTTCCCTCAACAGCACAAGAGGTGTAGTTTCAGAGCAGGACCTTCTAGAACTTACTGAGGCAGAGCTCCTAGAGGGCTGGAAGGAGCAGCATGTCACTAATGTGCAACGAATCAAGATCTGCCGAGATGACAAGGAAATACCCACAAAACACCTGATCCTTACCTTTTGTACCAGCACTCTCCCTGAAAGCATCGAAACAGGCTATATGAAAATTAATGTCAGACCGTACATACCGAATCCACGATGATGTTTCAAATGCCAAAGATTCGGCCACGGCTCTCAGAGCTGCCGAGGCCGTGCCACCTGTGCAAAGTGCGCGTCCCATGACCACCCTGCGGACAACTGCAACGACCCACTTCACTGTGCAAACTGTGACGGTGAACACGCCGCCTATTCTCGCTCCTGTCCTTCATGGAAGAAGGAAAAAGAAATCATAACACTTAAAGTAAAAGAAAATATCTCATTCAAAGAAGCGCGCAAGCGTCTTTCTACTGCACAGGGACCTACATTTTCCGAAGTGGCACGGCTGGGGGCACGGCCACAACGGTATTCGGCGGCTGTTAGGACGCCCCAGATTGGACCGGCGGCATATCCACTCGCCCCTACTGCGGGACCAGCTAGTGTTGGCCTGCCACCCGGCAAGATCCAGCAGCCCTCAGGGTCTGCTGTTTCTAGTTCTCTAAGGGCCTCTGCGCGCGTAGAGAAGCCCGAAACACCCGCGAGCGGACACCGCGAGCGGACATCCAACGCCTCTGTGGAGGCGATGGATACACCACAAAGTGCGTCGGCGTCCCAGATGCCGAAGGCTCGGCGCAGTTCTCAGGAGCGCGCCAAAAGGGACAAAACCCGCATCGCGGGGCCTGGAAAGAGCCCTGTGGGTTAAAGTAGCTTCTCTCTCCTAAACACACAGCACATATCAATAACAACATGGATACACCAATATTACATTGGAACGTTAGAGGTCTCCTCCACAACCTCGACGACGTCCAAGAACTTGTACATAAATATAATCCCAAGGTGCTGTGCGTACAAGAAACACATCTAAAACCAACACAGCCAGCCTTTCTGACGCAATTCGCCATTTTCGGAAGGACCGTGACGATGCCAACACCTCTTCCGGTGATGTAGCAATAATAGCTGATAAGTCCGTTGCATGCCGTGCTCTGGAACTTCAAACACCTCTTGAGGCAGTTGCGGTTCGGGCCTTATTGTTTGGAAAACTAATTAGCACTTGTTCTATCTATATACCGCCTAACTTTCGGCTCCTTCGAGCAGAACTCGAGGGATTAATAGATGCCCTGCCAGAACCATACATACTGGTTGGGGATTTCAATGCACACAATACTCTTTGGGGGGATTCCCTAAGGGATGCAAGAGGTCGAATATTTGAACAAATCCTGTTTTCTTCAGGCGCCTGCGTGCTAAATAAGAAACAACCAACATTTTACAGTCATGCACATAACACATACAGTTACATAGACTTAAGCATAGTATCCCCGACCTTAGTACCCCGTTTAGATTGGAAAGTTATTCAAAACCCTTATGGCAGTGACCATTTTCCTGTGATCCTCCAATCTACAAAAGAACATGATCCTTTCCCACACGCCCCTCGATGGAAGATGGCATCTGCAGACTGGGAAAAATTTAGGACTCTGACGTATATGCCTCGAAACGCTCTTAACGATTTTAATATAAACGATGCTGTTCCTTATTTTATCGCTTTTATGATTGACGCCGCATTGGAGTGCATCCCACAAACAAACGGGACCCCGAAAAAAAGGCGAGTGCCCTGGTGGAACGAGGATTGCAGGAATGCACGGAAAAAACAGAATAAGGCCTGGGACATGCTGCGCCGCTCTCCAACAACTGAGAACCTTGTTAACTTCAAACACATAAAGTCCCAAGGAAGACGAACACGGCGCACGGCTAAAAGGGAAAGCTGGGAAAAATACATATCCGGTATTAACTCCTACAAACAAGAAGGAAAAGTATGGAGTCGGATGAAAAAATTAGTAGGCCACCAACCTTACCTCCTGCCTTTGGTCGATGTCCAAGGCAATAACCTTGAAGACCAGGCTAACGCCCTTGGACAGCATTTCGAACATATGTCCAGCGCCGAACATTATTTGGAGCATTTCCAGAAACTAAAAAAATCTGCAGAAAGCAAGCCATTCAATAGAAAGTGTCGAGAAAACGAACCTTACAACAGTCCCTTCAGTGTTATGGAATTCAGAGCATCATTAGACACTTGTCAAAGCACTGCTCCCGGAGCCGACCGTATTATGTAAGAGATGATAAAGCATCTGGACTCTAGCGCTCAAATGGCTGTGCTGTCCCTCTTTAACACTATTTGGGCAACTGGGTTCCTTCCATTGGCATGGAGAGAAGCCATCGTAGTACCCATTCTAAAACAAGGTAAAGATACATCTTCAGTGGAAAGTTACCATCCCATTGCTTTAACAAGTTGTCTTTGCAAATTTTATGAAAAAATGATAAACCGCAGGCTCTTGCATTTCCTTGAAGAAAACAAACTGCTCGATCCTTATTAGTGCGGCTTTAGAGAAGGCCGTTCTACAACAGACAGCCTTGTTCGCATAGAAGCAAACATCCGCGAAGCTTTTATACACAAACAGTTTTTCCTGTCTGTCTTCCTCGACATGGAAAAAGCATATGATACAATGTGGCGGTTTGGAATATTACGAGATCTTTCAGAAATCGGTATCCGCGGGCATATGCTCAACATAATAGAAAGCTACTTAACTAATCGCACGTTCCGCGTTAGAGTTGGGAATGCTCTGTCCAGACCATATGCACAGGAAACTGGGGTGCCGCAGGGAGGCGTACTCAGCTGTACGCTTTTCATCATAAAAATGAACTCCTTACGTTCAGCAATACCACCTATCTTAAGATATCTTATGATATCTTAAGATATCTATCTTAATATATCTTAAGCACAAATGCCTAAAAACAATGAACATTTTAAAAATCTTGTCGCATGCAACATGGGGCAGTGACAGGAAATGCCTCACGAATGTCTACAAAAGCCTTATACGTACACGCCTAGACTACGGGGCCGTGGTTTACCAGTTAGGAGGAAAACGTAGTGCCGCGCAAGACGGGCTGTGCGGCGACAACCGCTACGAGATGGCGCCAGAGTAGCGCGCCGCCGTCTGTTCACCGATGCCATGCGGCGAGCGCGTCGACCGATGCCATATACGGAAACAAAGCACTACTTGAGCGGAGGTCTGTCTGCGGCGGCTGCTGTGAATCGCGCCCACGCGTCACCCACGCGCAGCCTCTCGAGATCTCCCGATTAGCGAGTCAGTCGCTCCACACTTCGCTCCGTTTGCAACGTGCCGCAGGAGCCAGATTGTCCGCACCCTCCAATATATGGGTAAATGAAAACACGTATAGAGCTGCGCTGAAATTTTGCATTAGGCAGTATCCTAATCGTCAGTGAATTTTTTCTTTTCATCTGGTCACTCTAAGCGTAGTTTCGTTCACGTGATTTCGCGTTCCCGAAACCCACGAGGTAGCAGTAGTATCACTGCAACACTCGTGACCAAGCGATGACAACAATACTTTATACGACGTTTCGTGTGTCGCATAGAGTCGGAAAGTCGTTGCGTCTGCGCATATATTTCGGAGAGCACAGCAGGCATTGATGTAGGAGACGAAGGCCACGTTGTATACACATTGGAAAAAGGAATTGCTGCTGAGAACATGGCGTTCTCGGCTGAGAGCTGAATGAATCAGCGTACAGCTCAAGGAATCGCTGTAGTCTCCTGACTTTTCACCTTTACCATCGTCAAATGTAGATTCTCTTCCAGAAATTTCTTGACAGAAAAGCTAATGGTATTAAAGATGCATATGCCTAATATGCTGCATTGCACGCACTAGACACAACATGGAATCCAGGTTTCTAATGACGCGTTTTTTTTCTCTTTCTCTCTCTTATCATAGGTGATTACTCACAAATTCCCACGGAACATCATAAATATATGAACTGTGTAAGGGAGGTAAGTTGCATCGTAGTAAATAATATTTAAGAGAATATCTTTTGTGGACACTGCCGTTTTTCTGCGCATATCAGCGTTTTTTTTGCTGTTGTTGTTGTTGTTAACGTAAATAATCAAAAGTCTAGCGATGACAGACGCGCTGTTGGAGAACTCTAAAATAATATACAGGCCACTGGGGGCTCCTAATGAGGTCATAATGATGAAGATTTATCTTAACTTTATAGGGTTGCCTCCACTCCAACTAGTCTGTCCTACAATTTGCACAGGGCTGCTTAGGGGAACTCAAGTGAGCGGGCGCCTAACGTCCATGCCACCAATGACATGTATAATGTTTCCCTGGATACGCCCGCAGCGGTTGTTTAGTGGCTATGGTGTTGGGCTGCTAAGCGCGATGTCGCAGGATTGAATCCCGGCCACGGCGGCCACATTTCGATGCGGGACAAATGCGAAAACACCGGTGTACTTAGATTTAGGTGCACGTTAGAGAACACCAGGTGGTCCAAGTTTCCCACTACGGCGCGCCTCATAATCAGAAAGTAGTTTTGGCACGTAAAACACTATAATTAATTTACGTTCTAATACGTAAATATAGAGCCTTAGATTCAGCGACACAGTCGTATGTATTCCGGGACGATGGCAAATAACTGGGTAGTTCCAGATAGTATAACAAATCTAAAAGTAACAAAACAGTATTTCAGGATAGGTGATTTTGAATCAAGAGAGCGATTGGAAACAATGACTTTTTATAAAAATTGAAAGCTAAGTGACCATCACGAGATGAAACAAATTTAATTGAATTTGGATGAAAGAAAGGAAAAGGTAAACATTTAGCCTAGATGTTAAATCTCATTCATTCTCCAGCAAAATTCTGGATAGCAGCGCAAACCTTCTTGTCACAAAGCCGAGGAGTCGAGTCACCCAATGAAAGTGTACTTAGAACAGTTGAACTTATTCCAAGAAGGTGGAGCTTTGCTCCTAGACTTTCTTTTCTTACGGCAGTAAATCGTCGACTAGAAGTGACAAAAAAATGTTCTGTGGTTTCATCTTCCCTAACAGAACTACAAATCCATGAGGGTGCGCAGACCGGTCCTGTGTAGGTAAATAAGTAAAGATGGTATGCGAAAGCGTAGCCTACTACTAGCCACTTAGTCTTCTTGCTTGGCGCAGATTACTTTTCCTGGAGCTAAACAGGTGTAATAATTCGAGAGAATGTGTCGTAGGGGGCGACTGAGAGTTTTCGCTGCACCATTTGCTTAATAAATCTTCCTTCGTTCACACAATTGAAAGAAGGCTGATAAGGCGAAGTGCGAGAGCGCGTCCATTTGGCTTCGTCGTTATACAGCCAAGTTTGCAGCGTGTCACTTGTCTAAAAAAAGGCGCACTTAACAGAAAAAATATAAAATCAACGCAGTTCTCTGAAGCGCCGCTGGGCGTGGAATTTCAGCGGAGCGGAGCGTAAGCCAAGCTTTACTGACCGTTTGTCTATACCAAGTGCAGGAACCTTTTTTTAAGGCGGAAGCCTCAAGCGGCTCGTTGCAATGGCTCATACACAGAAAAAGCGGCGTGTAGTCGAGTGGTTCAAAAAAATATTGCCATCAAGAGGGGTTTAGAAAAAGTTGACAAGTGGTACGAAGAATATCATCCTCAGTAATGACTCATAATGGGGGTGGGGGGAAATAACGTAATCTGAAATGGCTCATACCCCCATAAGCGAGCAAAGATTCAATGGCTAAATACGAATGAAGACGCGAAAGAAAAAAAAAGAGAACGAAGGAATCAAGGAAAGGAAACACAAACATCAGGAATGGCTCATACCCGGTAAGCAATCGAAGATGCAATGGCTGAATGTGAAAAAAGAAACGAAAAAAAAAGAAAGAAGAAAGAAAGAGTGCTACAAAGAAAGAACAAAAGAAAGAACGAAATAACCCTTAGCGCATTAGGTGCTCTCAAGTGTCCTTGAGGAAAGCGACCTACAGGGCAACACGTTTACTTCGCACTGCGACTACTTATGTCTTGCAAGAAGTCTGACCTCTCCGATCGGATAACATAATGGATTACCAAGTTTACAGCGGGCTTACGTCTTCTGATGTCACAGGAGTATAACATGCTGCCGATTTTATCTTGTTCATCACGCCGCCCATATTAATTGGCCTATGACAGCCCGGAATCGAAGGTGCGATTTCGGACTCAGCAGTACTCTGAGACGTATGCAGTGTTTGCATGCTCCTAGTGGCTCCAAACGTAGTTATCCCGACATAAACATAGAGGTTTAATGTAGCTATTTTTTAATTATGATAACTTATTGGAAATCTAACGAACAATTTATGTTATCTTCCCTCAAATGAAGCTACTATTGAAAACTTCACTTAATATATAGAAGCTGAATACTCAAACGATGCCAGACGAAGTCATACGCTTATTAACGCTTAACACTAAACTTGCTTTAAGACTGCCTGAACACTTAACTGAAGAGTATACGTACACAACCTTAACTTTTAACACAATCCCTGTGGAAATTAACCTTGGTTCTAACGGACATTCCCTTGTAATCTCATACTTTCTTCCACATGACACACTACTTTAAGTCTGGGACAATGCTGCCCTTTTTCTGCATTTATGGCTGCCCTAAAAATCCATGCTTTGTGAACTTCAAGCGAAACATTTGCACTCAAGTGCGCTCCGCCTCTGCTCAAACGCACTGGAATTAAGCGGCACTTCTGAAACCGCTCCTTGTCACAGAGAGCTTTATTGAAATTCAGCATAATCTTCAACCTAGATGCAGCGCAGTGTTCTACTCGGTAACGTCGAGGGAGACCTACGCGCTGGAACGCGTTTGTGAATGCATTTCCTCACTTATTAAGCCGCTGCACTTTTCACACTCTTTCGAATGCAGATGCTCAGCAACGACACACAATTGTTCTTGAAGTGGGGCGTCGGTGGAACATTTTCCAACAACAGAACTATTTGTTGGACGTCCAACAGATCTGATGAATATAGGTCTTTGGGATATCCGCGCCACGAACGATTCTACAACACGGTGAGTGCATTATGAGGTTTAAGTTAAACAGCGTAAAAGAATCGGATGCTCTGAAAAAAGGCCTTTGTGCAGATGCAGTACGTAAATAAAATGGGTAGCATGAAATATGATATAGAGTCATCGATAGAAAAATATAAAGGGGCAAAATCCACTAGGAAATCTGCAAAGTTGTTGTGTGAGCGTAAGCACCAAGAACTTACACGTCTAGAAAAACATTTTACCGCGATGTTATT